>NW_026869333.1:689473-907377 GCF_020745735.1 Hemiscyllium ocellatum
ATTTTAACTCCATTAACATCGAAATCAATTCTATTGTCTTCAGAGATGATGCAGTTATTGTCAGTTGAATAGTTGTCGCTCATACCTTATTATTGCACAGTACACAAACTTGATAAACTCCTGATTATTGTGCAGGTCAGTAAACACATCACTTTGCTTCATGACCGATATTAAAAGTGGATTCAAAAGGGTGAATCCGGGTACAGTGCTAATGGACCTCACAGCTGCATGTAGCACTCAGAGAGACACTGCCTGTCCTGAATCTGTGAAGAGAGTTTCAAAACTGGGTCAGGGCATTCATTCAAACATTCCCTCACAGAGAATCATTTGGAATCCACCTTGAGCATGAGGAAACTCGCCAACAGGCTATCGCTGAACTCAGTGTATGTATAAATGCTGTCTAAAATTATTTACAATGACTGACCAGGAACCATGCCTTACAAATTCACACTCAGTCAGAGCCTGGCCCAGGGAGCAGATGTATGGACATGGAGTATTAGAATCACACCACACAAGTTACTTATGGTGATGACATCTGGCATGTCCCTCATACTCCATACATCTGCCCATGGACCAGACACTGGGTGAAAACGTTCACAATTGACAGTCTTCTGCAGCATCTTCTGTCTCACAGTGAACCCTCTGAAACTATATCCAATAAATGTATCTTCATATTCAACAGTATCAAAATAAAATTATACATGCATGTGGATGCTCAGGTACTAATTCATAGGTCACCCAGCAGAATGTATCTGAAGTAACCAGGAGCAAACGGCAAGCCAAAAATCGTTTTCATCACTGAACTTGGTGGATTTTGTCTGGTCTAGATAACCACACATATTGTACTGACACTCGGGTGAATGTAACAATTACATCAAAACTGGAAGTCTTGGTCTAACGTCCCTCCCCACCTTCCTGACCTCACTTCCTCGCACACTCCATTCTCACACTCCCTCACATACCTCACTCCCTGACACGTTCACCAACTGATGAGAATCCACAAGCTGAGTGAAACTTGGAACATTGGACGGTATAGCACAGTGCAGGCACTGTAGCCCTCAATGTTTTGCCAGCCTTTTATCCTACTCTAAGATCAGACTAACCTACATAACTTTCAATGCACATCTTTCGTGCGCCTATCCAAGAATCTTCTTAAATATCCCAAATGTATCTGACTCTACTACCACCGCTGGAGGAAAGCCCGAGCCGCTCAATCTTCCGTTGTAAGACATGCCCTCCAGTCCAGGCAGCATCCTGGTAAGTTTCCTCTGCACACTCTCTGAGGCTTCCAAGTGTTTCCTATAATGAGGCAGCCATAACTAAACAGAGTATTCCAAGTGTGGTTGAACCACCGCTTTATAGAGCGAAGAAATAACCTCGCTGCTCTTAAACTCAATCCCCCTGGTAATGAAAGACAACACACCGTATTCCTTCTGAACAACCCTATCAATTTGGGTGGAAACTTTGGGAGATCGATGGACAATGACCCCAAGATCCTTCTGTCACTCCACACTGCCAAGGATTCTGCCTTTAACCCTGTATTCTTTATGCAAATGCAATCTTCCAAAATAAATTGTTTCACACTTTTTAAGGTTGAACTCTATCTGTCACTTATCAGCCCAGTTCTGAATCCTGTCAACATCCTGTTGCAAGCTACAATGCCCGCCACACTATCCATAACCCCACCAACCTCCGTGTCATCAGCAAACGTACTAACCTACTTGAGCACTTCCTCATCAAAGTCATTGACAAAAATCACAAACAGCACAGGTCCCAGAGCCGATCCCTGTGGAACATCACTGGTCACTGAGCTCCAGACTGAATACATTCCATCTGCTACCATCTTTTGTCTTCTATGGGCCAGCCACGCCCGTATCCAGACATCCAAATGTCCCTGCACCTCATGCTTCCATACCTTCTGAATGAGCCTACAATGGGGAACGCCTTGCCAAAATTGTTCTTCACCACATCTACTGGTCTACCTTCATCAACGTGATTTTTACATCTTCAAAGAACTCATTAAGGTTTCTGAGGGATGACCTGCTCCTCACAAAGCCCTGCTGACTATCTCTAATCAAACTATTGTTTTCTATGTCATTGTAAATATGGTCTCTCAGAAACGGCTGCAATACTTTGCCCACCACTGATGTAAGACTGACTGTTCGGTCATTCCCAGAGTTATCCTATAGCCTTTCCCGAACAAGGGAATAACATTTGTCACCCTACAGTCATCTGGCTGGCACTGCTCCAGTGGACAGTGAGGACGCAAAGATCATCACCAAAGGCACGCCAATCTCTCCCGTCACTTCCTGGACTAACCTAGGGTAACCCCATCTGGCCCTGGGGATTTACCTATCCTTATGTTTGTAATTCATTCAATCAGTGTATACTTCCCTTCAACTTTTCTACTGTCCAACCAACTGATTGACTGATTTCCATGTCAGTGCAATATACAGTGCTGCCTTCCTGAGTAAGTACAGTTCACAACATTCTGCGAATCATGGAATCAAAAAAAATAAAGGAATGCACCAATGCCTTCCTGGTGAAGAGTTTATGACCGAAACATCGACTCTCCTACCCCTCGGATGCTGCCTGACCTGTTGTGCTTTTCCAGCACCACACTTTTTGACTCTGATCTCCATCAACTGCAGTCCTCACTTTCTCCATTACTGAGGGCTGTCTCCTCTGCACACTGAGGGGGGAATTAACCATCAGAAATACATCGTATATGGAACTGACTGCTCAGTTCTGGAAAATTGCACTTGATAAATACATTTTTTAAAAAAAAGAAATTACAATTCCACAGATATTCCTTCAGTGCCAGAGTTAGAGTTGTGGTTCATGGTTTCAGCAGCTTGATAACAAACAGGAAATGACTGAAGAACTCCGAGGTACAAGGTATTCCAGGTATTATATTCCAGCTTACGTTAATGCTGGGAATATAATCAGACAAGCTGACAGATGCGCTAAGGGAATGAGTTGACATGTGGAGGTGTGACTTTTTTTCCCATCACAGAGTCGCATTTGAGGGAGCTCAGGGCTAACAACTCAATACTCTGTTGTATTGGAACTACAGGCAGGACAGGGCATGGTGTTAAAGAGCAAGTGGTGTTGCATTATTAATTAACAAGCAAGTTATTGCTGAAAGGATGGACAATACCTTGGAAGGGCCTTCAAATGAGGCTTTGTGGGTCAGGTTTCGAAGCAAAATGATGACAGACACAGAGCTTTTTGCTTACAGTGTGGAAACAGGCCCTTCGGCCCAACAAGTCCACACCGACCCTCCGAAGAGCAATCCACACAGACCCATTCCTCTACGTTTAACACTACGGGCAACTAAGCATGGCCAATTCACCTAACCTTTGTATTGTGGGTGGAAATCGGAGTACCCAGAGGAAACCCACGCAGACATAGGAAAAATGTGCAAACGCCACACAGACAGTTGCTTGAGGCGGGATTGAACCCCGGCCTCTGGCAGTATGAGGCAGCAGTGCTGACCACTGTGCAACCATGCTGCCCACAGACCGACAACAAAACAGGAGCAGATATATAACCAATTCACTGAGATGTGTAGGAAAGCAACGCTGGTGATTTTACAGAGATAGGAAAGCAAAGCTGGACATGATACAGAGACAGGAAAGCAAAGGCTGGAGATGTTACAGAGAGAGAGGAAAGCAAGGCTTGAGATGTTACAGAGATAGAAAAGCAAGACTGGAGATGTTACAGAGATTGGAAAGCAAGGTTGGAAATGTTCCAGAGATAGGAAAGCAAGGCTGGAGATATTACAGGGATGGGGAAGCAATGCTGGAGATGTTACAGAGATAGGAAAGCAAGGCTGGTGATGTTGCAGAGATAGGAAGGCAAGGCTGGAGATGTTACAGATATGGGAAAGCAAGGCTGGAGGTAGTCAAGAGATAGCATGGCTTGTGCATGCTAGAAGATATTAGTGAGATATTTTTAAAATCATTCACAGGATATAGGGAGAGGTGTAGCCCCTGATGATTAGAGACATAGGGAGGGGTGTAGGGGCTACAGTGATGAATGAGGCTGGAGTATGAGATAAAGATTGTGGAGATACGGAGGATTACTGAGATACAGATGGATGCAGCGGCTGGTGGAGATGACAGGGAAAGATCCAGAGATGCACGTAGATTCTTTAAAAACAGTGTTGTGCAATGACGTAACAGAGAAAATATTGTAGAAATCTGTGAAATAAACAAGGCACTGGGAGGAACTGAAGGAGTGAGACCTTGGAGTGTCCAATGACAAGAGTCATAGAGTGTCATACAGACAGAAGAGGCCCTTCAATTCACAGTGACAAAAAGAAAAGTCCTGCAGACCCCTCCTTCCTAATATCTGGGGGCTAGGTCAAGATTTGGGAGGGGTGTCTTACAAATTGCTCAAGCAACAATGTGACACAACATAACTAAATGGTGTCAGATCAAACACTGACACGGAAACCTCCTGCTGACTCCCCTCCCTCAGCCTCACGGTGTCAGATCAAACACTGACACGGAAACCTCTTGCTGACTCCCCCTCTCAGCCTCACGGTGTCAGATCAAACACTGACAGGGAAACCTCCTGCAGACACCTCTCCCTCAGTCTCACGGAGTCAGATCAAACACTGTCACGGAAACCTCCTGCTGACTCACCTCCTTCAGCTGATGGATCAGTGTCGCTCCACATTAAACAACACTTGCAGGAAGCTCAGAGAGTGACAGAGCTGGAGAATGTATACTGGGTGGGCCATTTCATAACCACCACGAAGATGGGTTCAGCAGCAGCATTGCTGATAAAGATGGTCGGTTCAAAAAGTACATAGCTGCGAGACTGGGTCTGCACTTGGTCAGGGGCGGAGGGGGAGCAACTGAGAGTGAGAAAACTACTGGCGGCATTGACATTGATCGATGACCATATTGGGGATGGTGAAACCACACAGTATTTGTGGAGACAAAGTCCCACTTTTACATTTGTGTGTGCGTGTGCGCGTGTGTGTGCACGTGTGCGTGCACAAGAGTGCCCATGTGAGAGATACTATCACCATGTTAAATGGAACAGATTTTGAAGAGATCGTGTACTCAGCACTGGCCTGTGAGAGGTGGTTTGGGTCATTACCAATAGCAGCAGAATAGTACTGCAGCACAATTTTCACTGTCATTGGCGGGCATCTGCTCCACTTTACCCTGACCATCAGACCAGGAGATAAGCCCTTGTTCAGTGGAGAATACAGGAGACCCTGCCAAGGGCAGCACCAGGTACACCTCTCAATGAGGTGACAGTACCAAACAGGACCACTTACTCACCAAACAGGACCACTTACTCACCAAATAGCCTAACCAGCTCGTGACAGACAGATCTAGCCAACAAATCAGACCTAATCTCTGCAATCCTGTCATATGCTGTCAGCATGAATTGTGTGGTCAATCAAGCAACTCTCTGGAGGAGGAGGATCCACAAATACTACGTTCTTGAATGATGGATGGGCTCAGCACAATAGAAAAGCTAAGGCTGAAACATTCACAGCAATGTTCAGGCAGATGTATCAATGGCATGATCTATTTTAGTCTCCTCCTGATGGCATTCTTCAGCTAATTCAGTTCATTTTGTGTGGTATCTCCAAGTGGCTGGACGGATGGGATAATGCAAAGGCTGTGGGGCCTGAGAACATTCCATTCAAGCTGTTCCTGCTGGGATACAGCACTGGCATATACCTGACAATCTGGGGAACTCTACAGATGTGTCCTGTATGCACACAGACCAAACATCAGGCAATCAATGACTGCCCCATTGCTCTAATCCCTATCACTAAAAAAAAATTGGAATGTTATTGGAATCTGCAGTGGGATCAAGTAGCATTTCCTCAGCACCAACCTGTTCACTAAAGCTCAGTTTGGCCTCTATCCCTTGTGCTCATTGAAGCCTTGGTTTAACGATGTACAACAAGAAAATACACAGCTGAATTCTTGAGATAAGGCGGCAGTGACTGCACTTTTAAGATCGTCACAACTGCACTTGACCAAGTGCCGTATCCAGGATTAACGCCAAAACTGGAGCAAATAGGAATCGTCTGCACTGGCTGAAGTTATACCTGATACAAAGGAAGGTGGCTGGGATTGGTGAAGACCAGCCATCTCCGCAGCAGTTCCCCTGTGTTGGTGTTTGAGTAAGTCTGTACATCAAAAATAGAAAGGTAGAACACTCCTACAGAATGACAGGGCTGCTCTCTTGTTAGACAGAGACAACTGGTGGTAGTTTAACAGGACAGTCATCATGCCTCAAGTAAGGGAGAGGATGAGCAGGACAGTCATTTAGTCACACCAGTCAGTGAAGGAAATGAACCCACACTGTAGTATTAATAACTAGCTGTCCAACCGATTGAGCGAACCGAGTCCTCACTCAGCTCCTTGGGGAAGATCCTGTAACATTATTCTGCTCAGATATGTTGTTAGACACCTCTGGAGCAGGTGAAAGTAGTGAGCTCTCTGCCCTACGCCCAATCATCAATGGCCCTCCCTACACATTAAAGTCACAAGTTGGGATACTTGCCAATGATTGGACAATGTTCAACACCATTCGTAATTTACTCAGATACTGAAGCAATCCTTATCCAAACGCAACAAGGACCTGGAACTATGCAGGTATGTGCCTAAGAGTGACAAGGACCACTTCCATTACACACGTGCCAGACAATAATTACTTCTAAAAATACAGAACTGAACCATATCCTCTAACGGTCAATGCCACCACTATCACCGAATATCCACCTAGCAATATCCCAGGGATTACTGTAAACCAGAACTGGATTGATCATATAATTTCATTACCCATTCCTGTGAAGGGCGTATGCTAAAACATCGATTCTCCTGTATCTCAGATGCTGCCTGACCTCTTGTGCTTTTCCAGCGGCACACATTTCGATATATGTAAGTTAGTTGCCTGCAAGATGGTGTGTTCACTGAACTGAACATGAATCAGCTGTTTACTACAGTCACTGAACTGTAATAGTTAGGTGTGCATTCTGCTAAATCAATTATGTTCACTTCAATTGCTTTCAACTTAAAAACAATGATGTTTGGTTTATTTTAAATATGTCAGAAATAAAGTGATATTAACTGTTCATAGTACAGACTATAAAGGTGACCTGTTGTATATTTCCCACAGACTAATCAAGCAACAATCAGATATTATCTGGAAAGCAAGATTCTGTGAACAGGACTATATCCCAGGCAACGTCACCATCCTCTCTGGTAGGTTCTGTCCCACTGACAAGGCACAGCCAGACAGAGGGGGACAACTCCTTGACATATAGTCAATATAGGGCAGCATGGTGGCTCAGTGGTTAGCACTGCTGCCTCACAGCACCAGGGACCCAGGTTTGATTCTAGCCTTGGGCAACTGCCTGTGTGGAGTTTGCACATTCTCTCCGTGTCTGCAGGGGTTTCCTCCCACAGTCTAAAAAAATGCAGCTCAGGTGAATTGGCCATGGTAGTGGGTTGCTCTTTGGAGGGTTGGTGTGAACTGGTTGGGCCGAAGGGTCTGTTCCCACACTGTAGGGAATCTAATATAATCATAGTGCTGGATCCAATGGCGGCTAGACTGCTATGTTGCAGGTTATGGGGAACCAATAAAAGGGAAACCTATAATTGACCAATCCATCAACGATCTGCCCGCTGCAGATACACCTCTCCATTTCATATATTGGTAACAATGTTCACTGCACAGTCCTTATGGGCAACAAGAGCTAACTTCACCTTTTGCAGACCCTCCTCACCATGACATGTACTGAATGGTACAGACTTTACAATGGTACCAATGACGATGCATCCATGAGGTACAATGGCCCATCGGAAGCAGCAGAATCATGTTCTGTACAACTCATGCAGTCTGCAACTTTCTGGATCAACATACCTCCTTCTGTACAGTAACCATCACGGACCGACGTACCTCCCACTGTACAGTAACTATCACGGCCCAACATACCTCCCACTGCACAGTAACCATCACGGTCCGACATACCTCCCACTGCACAGTAACTATCACGGTCCGACATACCTCCCACTGTACAGTAACCATCACGGTCCGACATACCTCCCACTGTACAGTAACCATAACAGCCCGACATACCTCCCACTGTACAGTCACCATCTCGGCCCAATATATCTCCCACTCTATAGTAACTGGGTCAGTGATGAGTACAGAAGAACATGCTGGGAGCAGAACCAGCCAGACCTGGAGATGAGGGACTACCTGGAGAAACTCTTACTGCCTTCAGCTGCATAACGGGACGAATTGTATTCCGACAGCAGGTGATGGACAGAACTCAGTGATCCCACTATCAATGGTTCAGATCTATACCTGCAGTCCTGCCACATGTAGTTATAAAAGATAGTGGACAATGAAAGAGACCACTGGTAGAGGAGGCTGCTGCTCTCCAACAATGAAATCCCCAATCATTGGGGAGCCCAGCACATCAGGAATAAAATAAAACTGCTGCATTTGGAACAATCTTCACGCAGGCGGGCTGAGCAGATGATCCATTTCAGGCCACTTCAGTCGGCCCCAGCATCACTGACCCCAATCTTTAAACAATTCGATTCACTCCACACAATGTCAAGAAATGGCTGGAGAGTCTGGAGAGCTGTTCCATTCCAGCAAGAACACTGACACCTACCAACAATGTGATAAACTGCCCGAGTGTGTCCTGTGAACAAAAAGCAAAGCCCTTGCATTGCAGCCGTCACTGACCCATCGGTGTATGGTCCACCGTGGAAATGTGATGGAAAGTGTCAGCAATAATGGGATCAACCAGCAATAATCTGCTCAGTGTCATTCAGTTCGTGACCCATCAGGCTTACTCAGATCCTGAACCCACTGCAAACTCAGTTTAAAAGAGTGGAACTCCAAAGGGTCAGTGAGAGTAATTACTCTTCACATCGAGTCACAATTTAACAGGGTGTGACAATAGGAGCCCGAGTAAAACTGTAGTTAATCAGAATCTGGGGCAAGTACTCTCCTGTTGCAAATTATCCCCAGCACCAATAATGCCTGCTGTCAGTGTGAGTAATTATCCCCAGCAACAATAATGCCTGTTGTCAGTGTGAGTAATTATCCCCAGCAACAATAATGCCTGCTGTCAGAGTGAGTAATTATCCCCAGCAAAAATAAAGCTTGTAATCTGTGTGAGCAATTATCCCCAGCAACAATAATGCCAGTTATCGGTGTGAGTAATTATCCCCAGCGATGACAATGCCTGTTATCTGTGTAATTACCCCCAGCAACAATAATGCCTGTTCGCAGTGTGAGTAATTATCCCCAGCAACGATAATACCTGTTGTCAGTGTGAGTAATTACCCCCAGCAAAAATAATGCCTGTTGTCAGTGTGAGTAATTATACCCAGCAACAATAATGCCTGCTGTCAGAGTGAGTAATTATCCCCAGCAAAAATAAAGCTTGTTATCTGTGTGAGCAATTATCCCCAGCAACAATAATGCCAGTTATCGGTGTGAGTAATTATCCCCAGCGATGACAATGCCTGTTATCTGTGTAATTACCCCCAGCAACAATAATGCCTGTTCGCAGTGCGAGTAATTATCCCCAGCAACAATAATGCCTGTTGTCAGTGTGAGTAACTGGAACTCCAGGAAAGCTCTGCAGCCATTCCTCAGGAAACAGAGTGTCTGAAGCTCAACCATTTCCAGCTGCTCCAATGACCCTCTCTCCATCATAAGGTCAGACAAGTGAATGGTCACTGATGATACCATTCCTGACAAAGGCCATGCTGAAATGCAACAAGTAATGTTTACAACACTCAAACATTAGACAAATATATCAATAAAGAATCAAACCATCATTTTTTGATTTTCAATAGCATTCCCATCACTGAGTTCCCAACACAGTGTCTATCAGCATCCTGGGTGCCATCATAGACGAGGAATTGCCCTAGACTAGCCATATTAATAACACTGCCTTTAAGAGTCAGAGGTTAGGAATTCACCTACTAACTCCCCAAAACCTGTGATGGTTATTCTTGCAATGTAATATAAGGTGAAATTCCAGCCAATTTAATAATTATCACTTCCAAGACCATTCATCCATATTCCACTGATGCGCAGCAATAGCAGTGTATACCATCTACAAGACTCACTGCTCCAAGGCTTATTGGACAGTACCTTCTAGATTCACGGCCATCTAGAAGAACCAAGGGACTTTGAAAAACCAGCTATCTGCAAGCTCACTCCTTCTTACGATCAGATGTGATGAGGTTAGCTCATGAGATTATAAATCCCAACTCCTCAGATCACAAAAATCAGTCCAAATGCAGCTAGACGTGGACAGCAGCCAGGCTTCTGGGCTGACAAGTGACAAGTAACATTTGTGCCACACAAATGTCAGACAATGACCATCATAAACCATCTCATCATCGGCATTCAACATTCAAAGGCAGTTCCATTGCTGAATCCATTGGCATTAACATTCTCAGGCTAATCCAAGACCATTTCACTGCTACGGTGAGAACATCAGATCAGAAGTTTGGAATCCTGCAGCAAGTAACTTTTCTTCTGCCTTGCCAAAGTATGGCCAAATTCTCCAAGGTTCAAGTCAGGAATATGATGAAATAATCTCCACTTGTTTGATGAGTGCAACTCCAGAAGTACTCAGACAGTTTGACGTGATTAAAGACTGAGCAGCCGAAATAAATGGTCCCCATCCATAACGAATCCCTCCCTCCACCACCGACATTCAGCAGCAGGTATGAGTACATTGACATTTCCTCAGTTAGCACCATCCGCAGTCATTACCACTGCCATCTGGAAAGAAAACGACAATATTTAGGGAATAGTAATCATAATTCATTTGATTTTCACATAAGTATTGTAAAGGACAAAGCTAGATGAAGAAGGCACTGTCTAACTTAATTTCTTCAAGTAACAGAAACAAGTAACTAGAAGATAAATCAGAATCAGAGCAGTGGCCGTAGTCTGAGAGGTGATTAAAGTGGTTCAAAAAAAATGTGTTCTCATAATGTGAAAAGGGTCAGGCAGCTAAATCCAGAGCCCCCTTGAAATGTAGGAAAATAAAGACAGAACAGGAAACCTTATATCACACAATGGGAAGTTAATACTACAGAATGCCGAGAGGAGTGCGGAATATGGAGGGGTGAAATCTAAAACGAAATTAGAAAGCAAACAGTGTTTGTGAAATGATGCTGTCAAGAAATATCGAATCATCTTTAGCAGATTTCTTTTCAGATCAGAGAAGGAAAAGTAAAATAAGGAATATAAAAGGCAAGCAATAGAAACAGTCGAAGGTTTGTATATGGTTCTGAGTTTCAATTAAAGCTTAAAGGACCTCAACAATGGGGGCTATTGAGATGAATCTGGGAGAATTGTCTGAGAAGCGCAGCAGACCCTTCTCGATATTATTCTATTCAGGGTTGTGAGATCTGGTCATGGAATCAGGGTGGTAAGGATGGCAAGGTTTGAGAAAGTTTACTGACAAGAGAAACTGTCAGTTCAGTCAAATAGAAAAAGGAAGCACATCCAAGAGTTTGGGAAGTGACGTCACTCAGAAGCCTCGAAAAACATGACTGGAAAAACGTAAAGAAAAAGAGTTGCGAGGATGAAAAAGCACGATGAAATGTCTTTATAAACAAGATTAAGGAAAATACCAAAGCGGTTTATCAGGAGGAACAGAGTAGCCATGGAAAGAGGAGGCCTGATCAAGGACAAAGGAGGGAATTAATGCGTTGAGCTGGAGGAAGGGGGTGAAGTCCTTAATAAATACTTTGAATTGGTATTCACAAAGGACGAGGACATGGTGGGTGGTGAGTCAAGAGACGGATATGCTGATATCCGGCGTCATTTTGATATTTAATATGGAGGCTGTGTTGGGTGTTTAGAAACATACTAAGGTCGACAAGTCTCCAGGATATGATGGGATTAATCCCGGAATGCTGAAGAGATCGAGGTAGTAAATGGCTGGGACTTTCTGCACACACTTTGTTTGTGCTTCAGTGACAGCAGAGGTTCTGGAGAACTGGAAAAAAGCCAATGTTGCTCCTAGGTTGAAGAAGGGCAGCTCGGTGACCCTTACATCAGTGGTACGGAAAATATTGGAGATTCTTAGTGATAGGACTGACCCACATTTGGAAAAAAATATTGACTTATTCACGATGGGCAACATGAGTTCGTGTGGGGAAAATTGTGTCTCACAAACGTGATTGAATATTTTCAGAAAGTGGTAAAAGTGATTGACGAGGACATGGAGTTGGATGTTGGCCGTCTGGACCACTGCAAGACCTTTCAGTTGGTTCGTCACAGCAGGCTCATACAGAAGGTGGTGTGAAATAGGATCAGCAGTCAGTCAGTAACATCGACAGAGAACTGCTTGGTCATAGCAGTCAGTAGTGGTGGAAGGGTGTTTTTTTCTGTCTGGATATGCGTGAATAGATTCAGGGAGTTGCGGACTGTCAGGATGATTGGCACATGATGCAGCAGGATATACGTGGGCTGGAGACTTGGATGTAGAAAAAGCAGATGTAATTTAAAATGGGAAATTGCGAGTTGATACGTTTGAGAAAGTCTGGTGCAGGAGAGAAATATACAATAAATTAAAGACCTCTAAGTAGCTTCAACATTGAAGGTATCTTGGCATATCGACCCATAGTTCCCTGAAAGTAGCAACACAGGGAAACATTGTTAAATGTTGCGGCTGGATAGAACTATATTTCGGCATCTTTTATAATATTGTGTGCAGGACTGATTACCAGATCAGCAAAAAGATGTCGAGGTATTGGAGAGGGTTTGAAAAACATTGACTAGGATGTTGTCTGGTTTGGAGGATATGAGACATAAGTGGAAACTGTTACACGTTTATAAAATTATGAGAAGTATGGATAGAATAGACTCTAACTGTCTTTTTTTCCCCCAGAGCAGAAATATTAATTGCTAGGGGGTATAAGTTTTTGGTAAATTGGGGAAAGTTTAAAGGATATGAGAAGCAAGTTTTTATTTGCTCTATTCCAGACAGAATGCGAAAATGCCCGGAATGCACTGATGTAGGAGGCTGTAAAAGATGATACAACAGCAATGATGGTATCTTGACATCTACATGAGTTAGCAGGGAATAAAATGATATACAACATTTTATAACTTCTAAAGGCATCAAGTATCAGTGCAACTTAGTGGGCTGACAGGCCTGTTCCTGTGCTGTACAGTTCAAGACAAGATTTCAGCAAGATAGTGGCCAATTGATGATTGAATAACTCCTGATGATCAGCAGACACATTCATGTAAGTCTCTCCTCATTAATTTTCAGGTTCATGTCCTTCCTCCCACTGTGGGGGAACTCAATATGAAGTCAATATGAATGTTAGAGCTGGTATCTGGTGACGCCATCATGACTCTTGCTCCTGTGGCCTTCTGTCTTGGACACCAGCGTCTCGGGGGACACTGCACAGACTGAAGCTGCATGTACTACATATCCTCCAATGCTGGCATCTGACATATGTCAGCCTCACAATGCCATCTCAGCAGATCTCCGACCCACTGACAGTATGCTTCTGTACTTCAATGCTGCAGCTCAGGGTGCACTGACCGCTCTCATTGCAATGCTGCTGCAAGGACACTGTGCTCAGGGATACACACAGCTCATGGACTGTCCCTCTTGGCTGCTCACTCCGTGTCTGTACAGATTCACTTTGAGCTGAATTGAATGCCCACATAGAGTTAGAACAAACAGAGTTGTAGTCTCTGGTTTGTTACCCGTGCCACGTGATAGAGAGTCGAGGAATAGGGAGAGAGAGCAGTTGAATGCGTGGCTACAGGGATGGTGCAGGAGGGAGGGATTCCGTTTTCTGGACAACTGGGGTTCTTTCTGGGGAAGGTGGGACCTCCTATAAACAGGATGGTCTACACCTGAACCTGAGGGGCACCAGTATCCTTGGGGGGAGGTTTGCTAGTGCTCTTTGGGAGGGTTTAAACTAACTCCGCCGGGGCATGGGAACCTGGACTGTAGCTTTAGGGTACAGGACCTTGAGTGTAGGGAGGTTATGAATAATGCAGCGATCTCGAAGGAGGGTGCCTCTAAACAGAAGGGTGGATTGAAGTGTGTATACTTCAATGCCAGAAGTATAAGAAATAAGGTAGGTGAACTTGCAGCGTGGGTTGGTACCTGGGACTTCGATGTTGTGGCCATTACAGAGACGTGGGTAGAACAGGGACAAGAATGGCTGTTGCAGGTTCCAGGGTTTAAATGTTTTAGTAGGATCAGACATGGGGGTAAAAAAGGGGGAGGTGTGGCATTACTTGTCAAAGATAGTATTACAGCAGTGGAATGGACGATGGAAGAGGACTTGCCATCTGAGGTAGTTTGGGCTGAGGTTAGAAATAGGAAAGGTGAGGTCACCCTGTTAGGTGTTTTCTACAGGCCTCCTAATAGTCCTAGAGAAGTAGAGGATAATATTGCGAGGATGATTCAGGAAAAGAGTGAAGGTAGCAGGGTGGTTGTTATGGGGGACTTTACCTTCCCAGATATTGACTGGGAGAGCTATAGCTCGAGTTCATTAGATGGGTCGGTGTTTGTCCAATGTGTGCAGGAGGGTTTCCTGACACAATATGTAGACAGGCCAACAAGAGGTGAGGCTATACTGGATTTGGTTCTAGGTAATGAACCAGGCCAGGTGTTAGACTTGGAGGTAGGTGAGCACTTCGGGGACAGTGACCACAACTCGGTGACTTTTACTTTAGTGATGGAGAGGGATAATCGTGCGCCGCAGGGCAAGAGTTATAGCTGGGGGCAGGGAAATTATGATGCAGTGAGGCATGACTTAGGATGTGTGGATTGGAAAAACTGGCTTCAAGAGAAGAACACTAATGAGATGTGGGGATTGTTCAAGGAACAGCTACTACGTGTCCTCGATAATTATGTACCAGTCAGGCATGGTGTAAAGGGCCTTGAGAGGCAGCCGTGGTATAGTAAAGAATTGGAATCCCTTGTGAAAGGGAAGAAGGCGGCATATGTAAAGATGAGGCGTGAAGGTTCAGTTGGGGCGATAGAGAGTTATAAGGTAGCCAGGGAGAATCTAAAGAGAGAGCTAAGAGAAGCGAGAAGGGGACATGAAAAGTCTTTAGCTGGGAGGATTAGGGAAAACCCAAAGGCTTTCTATAGGTATGTCAGGAATAAAAGGATGACTAGGGTAGGTATCGGTCCAGTCAAGGATAGTAGTGGGAAGTTGTGTGTGGAGGCGGAGGAGATTGGAGAGACACTAAATCAATACTTTTCATCAATATTCACTCAGGAACAGGACACTGTTGCTGACGTGAATATGGAGTCACAAATGATTAGAATGGATGCCTGGAAATATGCAGGGAAGAGGTTCTGGGAATATTGGAGAGGATGAAAATAGATAAGTCTCCTGGGCCTGATGGCATTTACCCTAGGATCCTATGGGAAGCTCGGGAGGAGATAGCAGAGCCATTGGCCTGGATTTTTATGTCGTCATTGTCAACGGGAATAGTATCAGAGGACTGGAGGATAGCGAATGTGGTCCCCTTGTTCAAGAAAGGGAGTAGGGATAGCCCTAGTAACTATAGGCCAGTGAGTCTGACTTCAGTGGTGGGCAAAGTCTTAGACAGAATGGTAAGGGATAAGATTTATGAACATCTGGATAGGAATAACGTGATCAAGGAGAGCCAGCATGGTTTTGTGAAGGGCAGGTCGTGCCTCACAAACCTTATTGAGTTCTTTGAGAAGGTGACTAAGGAAGTGGACGAGGGTAAAGCAGTAGATGTTGTGTATATGGATTTTAGTAAGGCGTTCGATAAGGTTCCCCATGGTAGGCTAATGCTAAAACTACGGAGGTATGGCATTGAGGATACATTAGAGGTTTGGATTAGGAATTGGCTGGCTGGAAGGAGACAGAGGGTAGTAGTTGATGGATTATGTTCATCTTGGAGTGCAGTTACTAGCGGTGTACCACAAGGATCTGTTTTGGGACCATTGCTTTTTGTTATCTTTATAAATGATCTAGAGGAAGGGCTTGAAAGCTGGGTAAGCAAGTTTGCGGATGACACAAAAGTCGGTGGAGTTGTGGATAGTGAGGAAGGAAGTGGTAGGTTACAGCGGGATATAGATAAGTTGCAGAGCTGGGCAGAAAGGTGGCAAATGGAATTCAATGTAGCTAAGTGTGAAGTCATTCACTTTGGTAGGAGTAACAAGATGATGGATTACTGGGCTAATGGTAGGCTACTTGGTAGTGTGGATGAGCAGAGGGATCTTGGTGTCCATGTACACAGATCTCTGAACGTTGCCACCCAGGTAAATAGTGCTGTGAGGAAGGCATATGGTGTACTGGGCTTTATTGGTAGAGGAATTGAGTTCCGGAGTCCTGAGGTCATGTTGCAACTGTATAAGACTCTGGTGCGGCCTCATCTGGAGTATTGTGTGCAGTTTTGGTCGCCATACTATAGGAAGGATGTGGAGGCATTGGAACGAGTGCAGAGAAGGTTTACCAGGATGTTGCCTGGAATGGTAGGAAAATCTTATGAGGAAAGGCTGAGGCACTTGGGGCTGTTCTCATTGGAGAAGAGAAGGTTTAGGGGAGATTTGATAGAGGTGTATAAGATGATTAGGGGTTTAGATAGGGTCGACACTGAGAACCTTTTACCACTAATGGAGTCAGGTGTTACTAGGGGACACAGCTTTAAATTAAGGGGTGGTAGGTATAGGACAGATGTTAGGGGTAGATTCTTTACACAGCGGGTTGTGAGTTCATGGAATGCCCTGCCAGTGGTAGTGGTGAACTCTCCTTCTTTATGGTCATTTAAGCGGGCATTGGATAGGCATTTGGAAGTTATTGGGCTAGTGTAGGTTAGGTAGGATTCGGTCGGCGCAACATCGAGGGCCGAAGGGCCTGTACTGCGCTGTATCTTTCTATGTTCTATGTTGTATGTTCTATAATTATTGCGTTACCTCACCCTGCCTTTAGCAGTGTTAACCCTCAGCTAGAGCTACCAGACTCACTTGCCTGGTGCATTGTCTTGGTGTTTAGTGCAAAGACAAACCCAGGAAGCTTGGTATCATTGTCCACAGTCAGTCACGGCGCCTAGCACATTGAGTCAAGGGGAGTCTCAGGTCCCAGTCCGGGAGCTTGGACGCGGTCAGTCAGTCTCTCGTGGTTGTTAGGGTTAGGATCCTTCCCCTGTAATGGGGTGGTGGTGGTGAGGAGTTGAATGTTGGTAGACTTGGAGGAAGGTATCGGTTCCTTAATTAGCAAGTTTGCAGATGACACTAAGATTGGTGGAGTAGCAGACAGTGAAGGGGAATGTCAGATAATACAACAGAATATAGATAGATTGGAGAGGCGGGCAGAGAAATGGCAGATGGAATTCAATCCGGGCAAATGCGAGGTGATGCATTTCGGAAGATCCAATTCAGGAGTGAACTATATAGTAAATGGGAAGGTCCTGGGGAAAATTAAAATCTGAGTATTCAGGTCCGTTGTTCCTTGAATGTGGTCACGCAGGTCAGGTAAGTGGTCAAGGCAGTATATGGCATGCTTTCCTTCATTGGACGTGGTATTGAGTACAAGAGTTGGTAGGTCATGTTACAGTTGCATAGGACTTTGGCATAGAATATTACGTACGGTTCTGGTCTCCACATTACCGAAAGGATGTGCATGCTTTGGAGAGGGTGCAGAGGAGGTTCATCAGGATGTTGCCTGGTATAGAGGGCGTTAGCAATAAGAAGAGATTGAATAGTTTTGGATTATTTTCATCAGAAAGATGAAGGTTGACTGGGGATCTGATTGAGGTCTGCAAAATCATGGGATGTGTAGGCAAGGTGGACAGCAAGAAGCATTTTTCACCCAGAGTGTGGAACTCAATTACATGGGGTCACGAGTTCACAGTGAGAGGGTAAAGGTTTAGGGCAGATACGCTGGAAAGATCTTTATGCAGAGGGTGATGGGGGCCTGGAACACTTTGCCAGTGGAGGTGCTACAGGCGGGAATTATAACGTCAGTTAAGATATATCCAGACAGATGCATGAATGGACAGGGAGAAAAGGGATACAGATCGTCAGCAAATAGGCTACGGGTTTAGACAGAGAATCTGTACTGGCGGAGACTTAGCGGGCTGAAGAGCCTGTTCCTGTGCTGTGATTTTCTTTGTTTTTTCTATAGTCTGATCTTATAGAAGGATAAAAGATTGACACAACATTGAGGGCTGAAGGGCCTGTATTGTGTTGGACTGTTCTGTGTTGTAAATAGGGAGGGTTACAATGGCAGGAAGGGGTTTCAGGAGGCTGGAGAGGATGGGATATGAATGAATAGATGCATTTGAGAGGTTTACTAGGATTGTTGGAGTTAACAGAGACAGCAATGATCTGACCTAGAGAAGACGACACACAGTGGGAGGGTTGTGGGGACTGGAGGTGGTTTCACAGGCAGCACATAGAACAACAGGGAGTAACAGAAATGTGTTCATGAAGATGGAGAGGTTGGGAGGGATGGAGCAGTTTACAGGGAGAAGGGTGTTAGTAGGATGGAGCGGTTTGCACAGACAGGGAGGATTTTCGGTGAATGGAGCAGATGACAGAGATAAAGTGGGTTGTATAGACTGGAGGACAAAACAGATATGGAGGGTAGTCGTGACTGAAGATGTTTATAGATATAGGACATTTTACATCTGCAGATTATTTCGATATGAAGGATGTGGAGCTTGACAGATTTTCCAGAAGGGCAGTGTTTTGGTTGGAGACAGTTTCACAGATAAGGGAGCATTGGTAACCTCCTTCAGTTTGGTCAAAGTGGAAAGGGTTTTAGCGGAGGGTGAGTTTACACAGGTAGGGGCGTAAGAGTTGGAGAAGCTTATGGAGATGCGAAAATGGATGGAGATACAGAAGGGGCTTACATTGAAAGTGTGGGTGTTAGCGATGGGTTGATGTTACACAGAGAGTGAGTCTTGTCAGAACTGGATCGGGAGAATCACAGGCTTTCAGTGGGTTATACAGATCGGGAGTGCTGCAGGGACCTAAGAGGATTGTTGTGTCTCCACCGAGTGATCGTGGCTTTAGGAATGGAAGAGGTTACGTAGATATGGAAACATTGAAGACAATGTGTGGCGCCTTCTTTTTCTTGAATGGAGACTCGATATTCCCCATCAGCCAGGGATCCCTAAACCTGCCAACTTTTCCCTTCACTTAACAGGGACATATTGAATTCTTGAGATCACACTTTTAAAAGCCTCCCATTTGCCGGTCATTCCAATTCCTTCAAACAGACCACCCAGTGGATGGGTGAGTGATGTGGAGAAGCTGGTGTTGGACTGAGATGGACAACGTTAAAAATCACACAACACCAGCTTACAGTCCAGCGGGTTTATTTGGAGGCACTGGGTTTCAGTGCGCTGCTCCTTCATCAGGTGGTTGTGGAGCACAATAAACAGGCCCAGAATTTATAGCAACAGGATTTCAGTGTGATGAAATGAAATGCCAAACAAATTTAGTTTAAGTTTACCTCTTTCAGAATGATCACCTGGACTTCGAAAGCTGGTGTTTGAATTAAATCTGTTGGACTTTAACCTGGTGTTGTGTGATTTTTAATTAATCCAATCGACCTCTGCTCGATCCTGCCAAATAGCCCCAAAATTGGCCCTTCTCCAGATTAAGACCTTAATCTGTGGACCTGCCTGATTTTTTCCATAACTGTGTTAAAAAAGAGGACAGTTGTGGTCATTGGACACAAAGTGCTCACCGACTGACACTTCAGTCACTTTCCCGACCTCGTTTTCTAAGGGGAGGTCTTGCGTGCACAGTGTGGCCCTCTCCATATTGATCTATGAAACTTTCTTGGACACATTTGACAAATTCCCCCCCCCCCCGCACCCACCCATACAGGACTTTTACACTCTGGATGGTCCAGTCAATACAGGGGAAGTTAAAATCTCCAACCAATACTATTATATTATTTCTATAGGTACCTGCAATCTCTCTTCACATCTGCTCCTCTAGTACGCACTGGCTATTTGGGGGTCTAGAACACCATCCCAGCAGACGGACCATCCCCTTTTTGTTTCTGACCTCTAGCCATATGACCTCATTTGATCACCCCAAAAGAGTATTGTCTCTAAGCACGGTTGTTATGTCCTCCCTTATCAATAAGGCAGCTGCCCCTCTTCACTTGCTTGCCCTTCTGTCACGCCTGTACCTTGTGTGTCCTGGAACACTGAGCTGCCAGTCCTGCCCTTCTCTCTGCCATGTTACTCTTATGCCTATAATATCCCAGTCCCTAGAGCCAATCCATGCTCTGAGCTCGTCTGCCTTACCAGTCAGGCCTCGTGTGTTGAAATAAATGTCCTTTAAACCAGAAGTCTTTTCCCTCCCTATACTGCGCCCCGGATATCCTGGATAGGAAACTTGCTCTCGATGGCTGATGTATTTTCCCCTGACTGGTTGATGGTAGCTGTCTTACTCAGAGTCCAAACCCCTGCCAAACTAGTTTAAACCCTCCAGGGTAAGACAAGCAAATCTCCTCCCTGGGATACTAGTGTCCTTCTGGTTCAAGTAATCCTGTCCCCCCTTGTTCAGGTTACCTCTACCCCAGAAGAGATCCCAATGATCCAAGAACTGAAAACTCTACCCCTCCACCAGCTCCTCAGCCACATCTCCATCTGGCCTATCTTTCCATTTCTATCCTCACTGGCACGTGGCACTGGGAGTAATCTGGTGATCACAAACCTTGAGTTCCTGCTGTTTAACTTCTTTCCTCACTCCCTGTACATATTTCACAGGATCCCATCCCCTTGACTAACTATGTGCACAATGATCTCTGGGTATTTACCCTGTCACTTTAGAATGATCAGTAACCGCTCAGAGACACCCTTGACCCTGGTACCCGGGAGGCAGAACACCATCCTGGGGTCTCTGGTCTGTCCCTCTCACAACTGAGTCTCCTATCAGTATCACTATCATGAGAGAGGATCTGGCAAACAGAGACTGGGAGGACAATCTGCAGTTGGTTCTATATTTGCAAAATGAGAGTATGTTAAAATGATACAGTGAGAATTCATGGCCAGTGTGGCCCTGACAAGGGAATAGTAAAGGCAGCAAGTCCAGCGAGTACTGGTTAAGTGATATCGTGAGTTTAATAAAGAAAATACAGTGCAATAAACTCAGGTGAAGCCATTCTAAAGTATAGAGTGTGCAAGGGGGCTCCTTAAAAATGAAGGACAAACAATGGCCTTTAAACATCCTTGGTAGATAGTGTTAAGGAAAAGCCACAAGGTTTTATTAGCAGTATAGTTAGACTAAGAGAGTTACAGGGGAAAATGTGGAGCCTTTTAGAAACCAAAGGGACAATCAGTACATGGAGCCAGAGGAAGTAGGTGAGGTCATCAATGAATGCTTCCCATCTGTATTCACACAGGAGCAAGACATCGTAGCCGGGAACTTCAGTTGGGATGGTGATTTTCTCAAACATATTACGATCAATAAGGAAGAGGTATTTTATGTTTTCACAGGCTTAAAGGTGGAGAAATCCCCAGTGCCCAATGGAATGTATCCCACGCTTCTATGGGAGGTAAGGGAGGAGATTGCTCGGGCCCTGGTGGATATATTTAATACTTTGCTGGCCACTGATAAAGTGTGGAATGACAGGAGGATAGCTAATGTAGTTCCTTTGTTCAAGAAGGGCAGCAGGGATAGGCCAGGTAATTACGGAGCAGAGAGTCTGACAGCACGTGGAGGGAAATTATTGGGAACAATTCTGAGGAACAGAATGAATCAAAATTTGGAAAGGCAGAGATTGATTTCGGATACTCATCATACATTTGGTAGAATAAGATCCTTTCCCAAATTCAGCTGAGATTTTAATTTGAAATTTCAATTAAGGATTTTGATGAGGGCTGTGCAAATGATATGGGTTACATGGAGGTCATTACATCGTTTGACGAGGTCCCATATAGAAGGCTGGTCCAACAGACAAATGGGATCCAAAGCAATTTTGCAAACAGGATCCACAACTGGTGGAGGGCTGATTTTATGATTGAAATTTTTGCACCAATGAGTGAACCACCGGGATCTGTGCGGGAGCCATTGCTGTTTATTATATACATTAATAACTCTGATGTGAAAGCAGAAGGTATCATTCGTAGGTTTGCAAATGACATGAAAGGTGAGGGTGTTGTCCATAGTGAGGTAGATGGTGCCAGACTGCAATCTGAAGGTAGAGGCTGGGCCAGAATTTCAAGACAGGAACTTAAGTAGAAACATCAGGAAAGAGCATAGCAGACATTGAGGCAAAACTGATTGAGTAAAGTGCATTTATTTCAAAATAAAAGGCCTAACAATTGAAGCAAATGAAGTCGGCGCATGGATGAGAATATGGGACTGGAATGCCATAGATATGCAGAAACACACCTGAGAGTGGGACAGGACTGGGACCTCAATGTTCCAGGGTACAGAGGGAGGATAGAATAGTAGGTGAGAGAGGAAGGGGTGGAGTTTTTGATCAGTGAAATATCGGTAGAGCACTTAGAGAGGATATTCCTGGGGAACACCCATTGAAGCTATAATGGTGCAATTGAGATACGGGAATGGGTGATCAGTTTGATATGACTGTACTACAGGCCAGCAACAGTCATCGAGAGTTTGAGCAGCAAATATGTTGGGAGATCTCAGATATCTGTCAGAATGATAGGGTTGGAATGGTCAGGGATTTTAACTTTCCAAACCTAGTCTGGGACTGCCAGAGTGCTCAGAGCTTGAATGGGTGAAATTTGTTAGGCATGTACAAGAAAAACTTCTCAGTCAGAATGTAATTGGTTGGACTGCAGGAAGGGGTAAAACCTGCCCTCCCCTTGGGGAAGAAGGTAGGGAAAGGGACTGAGGCATTAGTGGGGAAACACTTTGGCAAAGTGAGCACAATTGTATTAGTTTGAATATAGCGATGGAAATGCACATGCCTGGTCCACAAGTTAAAGATCAAAATTTGTCTTGCTGCAATCCAGAAGGTATTAGTGAAGAGCTTTTGGCAATTGATTGTGGAGGCTATTTTCAGGTAAAGGGATATCAGGCAGGTGGGAAGCTTTGAAAAAGAGCGATAAAATGAGAGTTCAGGGACACCATATTTCTGTTAGTGTGAAGGACAATGCTGACACAAGTGGGATACACTGGATGACTGGGGGTACTGAGGCTCTGGTCATCAAAAAGGGGGCACGTGTCACATACAGGCAGCTGGATTCAGGGAATCTATTGAAGAACATAGCGGATGGAGTAATTCACTTAAGAGGGAAATCAGCAGGGCAAAAATGGGACCACAAAAAGCATTGGCAGATCAGGCTGAGGAAAATTCAAAGAGATCCTTCAAGTATATTCTTCAGGAGATTAACTAGTGGAAGAATATCGCTCCTTGACGACAAATGGGGCCATTCAAGTGTGGAAACACAGAAGATTGGTGAGATCTTGAGCAAAAATTTCATGTTTGAACTTAGCTTGGAGAAATACTGGGCTATTCAGGGAATAAGGAACAGTAACGTCTTCAAAAGACTGCACTTAACAGAACAGGCGGTACTGAAGTTTCTAAAATGCGTATACATAGAACATAGAACATAGAAGGATACAGCGCAGTACAGGCCCTTCGGCCCTCGATGTTGCGCCGACCGAATCCTACCTAACCTATACTAGCCCAATAACTTCCAAATGCCTATCCAATGCCCGCTTAAATGACCATAAAGAAGGAGAGTTCACCACTGATACGGGCAGGGCATTCCATGAACTCACAACCCGCTGTGTGAAGAATCTACCCCTAACATCTGTCCTATACCTACCACCCCTTAATTTAAAGCTGTGTCCCCTAGTAACACCTGACTCCATTAGCGGTAAAAGGTTCTTAGTATCTACCCTATCTAAACCCCTAATCATCTTATACACTTCTATCAGATCTCCCCTAAACCTTCTCTTCTCCAATGAGAACAGCCTCAAGTGCCTCAGCCTTTCCTCATAAGATTTTCCTACCATTCCAGGCAACATCCTGGTAAACCTCCTCTGCACTCGTTCTAAAGCTTCCACATCCTTCCTATAGTATGGCGACCAAAACTGCACACAATACTCCAGATGAGGCCTCACCAGAGTCTTATACAACTGCAACATGACCTCAGGACTCCGGAACTCAATTCCTCTGCCAATAAAGCCCAGTACACCATATGCCTTCCTCACAGCACTATTTACCTGGGTGGCAACTTTCAGAGATCTGTGTACATGGACACCAAGATCCCTCTGCTCATCCACACTACCAAGTAGCCTACCATTAGACCAGTAATCCATCATCTTGTTATTCCTACCAAAGTGAACGACTTCGCACTTAGCTACATTGAATTCCATTTGCCACATTTCCGCCCAGCTCTGCAACTTATCTATATCCCGCTGTAACCTACCACTTCCTTCCTCACTATCCACAACTCCACCGACTTTTGTGTCATCCGCAAACTTGCTTACCCAGCTTTCAAGCCCTTCCTCTAGATCATTTATAAAAATAACGAAAAGCAATGGTCCCAAAACAGATCCTTGTGGTACACCGCTAGTAACTGCGCTCCAAGGTGAACATAATCCATCAACTACTACCCTCTGTCTCCTTCCAGCCAGCCAATTCCTAATCCAAACCTCTAATGTATCCTCAATGCCATACCTCCGTAGTTTTAGCATTAGCCTACCATGGGGAACCTTATCGAACGCCTTACTAAAATCCATATACACAACATCTACTGCTTTACCCTCGTCCACTTCCTTAGTCACCTTCTCAAAGAACTCAATAAGGTTTGTGAGGCACGACCTGCCCTTCACAAAACCATGCTGGCTATCCCTGATCACGTTATTCCTACCCAGATGTTCATAAATCTTATCCCTTACCATTCTGTCTAAGACTTTGCCCACCACTGAAGTCAGACTCACTGGCCTTTAGTTACTAGGGCTATCCCTACTCCCTTTCTTGAACAAGGGGACCACATTCGCTATCCTCCAGTCCTCTGGTACTATTCCCGTTGACAATGACGACATAAAAATCCAGGCCAATGGCTCTGCTATCTCCTCCCGAGCTTCCCATAGGATCCTGGGGTAAATGCCATCAGGCCCAGGAGACTTATCTATATTCATCCTTTCCAATATTCCCAAAACCTCTTCCCTGCATATTTCCAGGGCATCCATTCTAATTATTTGTGATTCCATATTCACATCAGCAACAGTGTCCTGTTCCTGAGTGAATACTGATGAAAAGTACTGATTTAATGTCTCTCCAATCTCCTCCGCCTCCACACACAACTTCCCACTACTATCCTTGACTGGACCGATACCTACCCTAGTCATCCTTTTATTCTTGACATACCTATAGAAAGCCTTTGGGTTTTCCCTAATCCTACCAGCTAAAGACTTTTCATGTCCCCTTCTCGCTTCTCTTAGCTCCCTCTTTAGCTCCTTCCTGGCTACCTTATAACTCTCAATCGCCCCTACTGAACCTTCACGCCTCATCTTTACATATGCCGCCTTCTTCCCTTTCACAAGGGACTCCAATTCCTTACTAAACCACGGCTGCCTCACAAGGCCCTTTACACCATGCCTGACTGGTACATACCTATCGAGGACACGCAGTAGCTGCTCCTTGAACAATCCCCACATCTCATTAGTGTTCTTCTCTTGAAGCCAGTTTTTCCAATCCACACATCCTAAGTCATGCCTCACTGCATAATAATTTCCCTGCCCCCAGCTATAACTCTTGCCCTGCGGCGCACGATTATCCCTCTCCATCACTAAAGTAAAAGTCACCGAGTTGTGGTCACTGTCCCCGAAGTGCTCACCTACCTCCAAGTCTAACACCTGGCCTGGTTCATTACCTAGAACCAAATCCAATATAGCCTCCCCTCTTGTTGGCCTGTCGACATATTGTGTCAGGAAACCCTCCTGCACACATTGTACAAACACCGACCCATCTAATGAACTCGAGCTATAGCTCTCCCAGTCAATATCTGGGAAGTTAAAGTCCCCCATAACAACCACCCTGCTACCTTCACTCTTTTCCTGAATCATCCTCGCAATATAAGATGGACAAATCCTTGGGAAATAATCATGTATATCCCAGGATATTGCGGGAAGCTCAGGAAGAAATTGTGGGGTCCCATAAAGAGATATTTCTATCATTCATAGCCCTGGGAGAATGGAATAGGGAAGGTGAGATGGGCTTCAGATTGGCTCCACTGGTTAGCGCACATTGAGGGCCGAAGGGCCTGTACTGCACTGTCATGTTCTTGTGTTCTGTGTTCTGGACGGCATAAGTAGGAGATGGGAGAGGAAAAAAACTTCAAAGAATTTGGAGTAGAAGATTTTCCACACAGAGTACAGTGCAGGTCGGAAATGGGTTTCGAAGGGAAGTGATAGAGAAAAGTACAACAACAACATGGAAAAAGACATTTGTGCAGGTTCATGGAGAGGAGAAGGTTTGACGGGATATGACTCAAGTGCAGGAAAACGCGACTCGTTCATAGATTCTGTTCAGCATGGATTAGTTCGATCGAAGGAACCTGTTCCGTGCTGCATTGGAGGAGGCTACTGAGATAAGGCACGTTATAGACACTGAAGCAAGTTACAGCGATAGGGCTGGTAGTCTGGAATGCAGTACAATCCAAATATGTGGATGGAGTATAGGGAACGGAGGATTCCAATATGTGGAGGGAGTATAGGGAAGGGAGGAGGTTACCGAGACAGGAACTGTTATAAGAGTTACAAATTATTGAAGACACTTAATCACCAAGACATTCCATAGACAGATTGTTGCAGAGTAATGAGACTTAGCACAACAGAACTTACTATAGGGGTGATGATTGAGCCTGGGGTGTGTCTGTACTGTGCACCCCCTTCAGCACTGTATCTATGCCATGTTTTGTTATCTGATGTTGGGAGCTCTGTCTTTGCTCTCTGTTCTTTTCACTGTGAGTGATCTTACCTCACTGCAGGAATTATTGAAGACTCCAAATCTCCCTTCCCTTTGTCTCCCTGGCTGATCAACCATCTTCAATGTGGCAATGGACGAGACATTCAGCAGCTGGGAAGTCTATTGAGTCAGGCCCTTCATAATACCTTCAGGAGTCAGAGGAATCGACAATTCGGGAAATTAGACTGATCCCGTGAGGGATACAAATGAAGAATGGTACTAAGTCCAACAGAGATCTGAGAAACCCTGTCTCATCCCTGGCCTGTGCTGCTGCGTCTCTCTGGAGTGAAGACTTCAATTGGTTCAGGATCCAGAGTAGCTGCAAGAGTGAGAGACGCTGACAGAGGCAGCAATTAGACCCTCACAGTGAGGGATACAAATGAAGAGAGTCTGAGTGATATCACCAGAGGGCAGGAAAACTTCATAACGAAACAATCATGTAGGAAGACAGGTTTAGATTCCTGATGCCCTGGTGTCAGTGCTCAGGAATGACCAACCTTTGAGCAGGTGAAGTGATGGTGTCGTGACATTACTGCAGGAGCATGTATCCAAAAGCTCACCCAATGCTCAGTGGAGTCAGGTTTAAATCTCACCATCAGAAATGGTGGAATTTGCAATCATCATTTTTTAAAAAAATTGGAATTAACAATCCATGAATAAGTACGAAATCATTGCTGATGTCCAAAACAATGTTTGTTCATCAAAAATACACTTGGGGACATCTGCCCTCCTCACGTGGTCTGTACGACATCCCCACAGCAAAGTGTTTGCCTCTGAAATGGCCGAGCAAGTTACTCAGCTCAACGGCAGCTAGGGCTGGGCATGAAAGGCTGGTCAGCCAGAAACACAACATCCTATACCTGAGTTTAAAAATAAACCATTCGGATGGTCCCACTGGAAGTGTGCTGGGACCAGTCTCCTGGCCAATCAGGTTTAGGGACAGGGCTTTAAACTAACAGAGAGGATGCAGGGACAGGGTTCAGGTGAAAGGAGCTTTCCAAATCCAAATGGAAAAGATGAAGCATTGGAACAGCGTGGGGAATGTGACTGAAGACAAGCAGAAAACAACAGGATGGGACTAAGTTTAACTAAAACTGTACGTCAGCGAATCAATTTGATGCAGGAGATTTTAGGAAACAGTATTTTTTTTTGTGGAATGGACAGTCTCTGCCATAAGGTAGATGGATTTGTGACACAGAGATAAAAGAGAATTAGACACCAGGGTGACGTGGTTACGGAGTGCAAAAAGGTAGACATAAATATTCAATGGTTCACAACCTTGTGCACACTCAGGCAAAGTGGACAACGCTAACAATATTGGGTAACAAAGGCATTACAGAGAAAGCATTTGGCGTCAGATCATGAAGTAGAGTCAGTCTGAATGTAAATTCTGGCTACTACTTGCCAGGGACACAAGCAGCAGAATAGTTTTAGGCCACTGAACAGCATTTCATTGCTCATCACTGCATTACACAGGAACTCGCTGGAATTTTTAATAAAGGCATAATGACAATTCAGTGAAAATTTAAAATTCGTATACTCTTGACAATCACACTGACAGCAGTGATATTGGAAGCGAAGTACGGAGAACTTATTCAGTGTTCATTTAAATAACACATTGTGCAATTGGCTAGGGATGTAACTATGTCAGATCGACCATTGCGTGATGAAACTTATAGAATGAGTAATGTCATCTAGAGAGATCCTCTGGGAAATTGTGATGAAGTGCATTTTATAGAAATGTAAAATTTTAAAGTGAATCACAGAAAGAACAAGCTACAAGTAAAAACAAAAATTGCCAATTACATGAGTTTGAGAGGAGAACTGACCAAGCTAAACAAGCTAAACGGACTAAACATGTGTGTGTGTGTAAATGAACAGTGGTAATCATTTGAAGGAGCAGTGTAAATCCCTCAACAAAAGGATAGTCCATTGAAATAGACATAGCCTCATCAAGAAACTCACACCTGTCCCTCACTCAGGACAAAATGGATCATATTAGATTATGAGACTGAGAAGATCACCAAAATGTATTTAAAATCATGAAGTGCGAGAGTGCTTTCGGAGTAAGTTTTAAAGGGGTTGCAGAGGGTCTGTTAGCAGGAGGAGGACAGTTGGAAGAGGAATCCCTGTGAGGGTAGAATGTCACAGTAGGAACAGGGAGAGGTGAAGGTGCTGGAGGTGGTGAGAGTGTTACAGAGAGTGGTCAGGGCCTGAAGTGTATTTCAAACTAAGTACGGATTGTTGCAGCTGGAGAGGTTTGCAGAGGGACATATGTATTTTTATTTATTCATTTATGGGATGTGGATGTCACTGCCTGGAATAGGATTCTTTTACCCCACTGCTAATTACCTAGAGGGCAGCTCAGAGTCAGCCCTCGTGCTGTGGGTCTGGAGTCCAATGTTGGCCAGACCAGGTGAGAATATTTGTTGTCCTTGCCTAAAGCTGGGAAGTGAACCTGATGAGTTCTTCCTACTGATCAGCAATGCATTTATGGTGGCCTCGCCAATGTCTTGTACAGATACAACATGACATCCCAACTCCTACTCTCAATGCCCTGCCCCATGAAAGTAACCATCCCAAACGCCTGCTTCCCCAGCCTGCCTGCCTGTGATGCAACTTTCAAAGAACTGTATACCTGTATCCCTGTGATATGACTGACAACACCACCCAGGGCCCAAACATTAGCTGTACAAGTCCCGCCCTGGTTTGTTTCAGCAAAATGGAACACTTCACGTTTATCTAATTTAACCCCATCTGCTATTCTTCAGCCCACTCTCCCAGCAGTACTGTTAATCTTGTTGTATCATACATAACCTTCTTCACTGTCCACTTTACCACCAATTCCAGTGTCAGCCAAAAACCTTACTTACCAGGAAACCAATATTCCCTTCCAAACCATTTACCCAAATGACAAACAACAGGAGACCCACGACACCGCTGGTTACATGCCTTCAGTCAGAAAAACAACATGTCTCCCATCACCCTCTGTCTCCAACCATCAAGCCAATTTTGTTTCGAGTTGACTAGCTCCTCCTGAATGCCATATCCTTTTACACTGATTTGAGCTTATTACCCATTTACCATACGGAACGTAGAACGCAGAACAGCACAGAACAAGACACTTCGGCCATGATGTCAAGCCAACCTTTTATCCGACTCTAAGATCAAACTATCTTCCACACCCTTCATTTTACTGTCATCCATTTGTCTATCCAAGAGTCTATTAACTGTCCAGAAAATATAGAATTTTACTACCTCCATTGTCAGTACATTCCAACCACTTACCATCCTCTGTCCTTTTACCTATCCTCCATTCACCTTAAAATTATTCCGCCTTGTAATAGCCAGTTATGCCATAGGAGAAAATGTCTCTTACTATTCACTCTCTCTGTGCCTCTCATCATCTTGTTCACCTCTACCACGTTGTCCCAACCTTTCTGCACTCCAATGATAAAAGCCTTAGCCCCCTCAAACTTTCTTAATAAGAAATGCCCTCCATTCCAGGCAGCATCCTGGTAAATCTCCTGTGTACGCGCTCTAAAACTTGCACATCCTTCCTGTAAAGACGGGACCAAAAATGAACACATTATTCCAAGTGTGGTCTCACCACGATGCTATAAAGATGCAGTAAAACCTCACTGTTCTTAAAATCAATCCCCTTGCTATGGAAAACGAACACAACATTTGTCTTTTTAACAACCCTATCAACGTGCATGGAAACTTTGAGGGATCTATGGACATGGACACCTTAATCTCTCTGATCCTCCACACTGCCAAGCATTCTGTCTTTCACCCTGCATTCTGTATTCAAATTCAACCTTCCAGAATGAATAATTTTACACTTTTCCAGCTTGAACTCCATTTGCCATTTCCAGCCCAGCCCTGCATCCTGGTCAATGGGCGGCACGGTGGCACAGTAGTTAACATTGCTGCCTCACAGCACCAGAGAACCGGGTTCTATTCCGACTCCGGCGACTGACTGTGTGGAGTTTGCACGTTCTCCCCGTGTCTGCGTAGGTTTCTTCCGTGTGCTCCGGTTTCCTCCCACAGTCCACATGTGCGGGTCAGGTGAATTGGCCATGCTAAATTGCCCATAGTGTTAAATAAGGGGATTGGGTGGGTTGCGCTTCGGCGGGTGGATGTGGACTTGTTGGGCCGAAGGACCTGTTTTCACACTGTAAGTAATCTAATGTCCCATTGCAACCAACAACAGCCCACCACATTACCCACCACTCCACCAGATTGGCAAAATTACTAACATCCACATCCAAGTCATTTATCAAAGTCACAAAGAGCAGAGTCCCAGACCCGATTGTTACAGAACATCACTGGTCACTGAGCTCCAGCCTCAATACTGTTAATCTGCTGCCATACTCTGTGTTCTCTGGGCCATCCAATCATGTGTCCAGACAGACGGATTTCCCTGTATCCCATGCCTCCTTATTTTCTGAATGAGCTTCAACATATTCTGCCAGATCTTCAAAGAATTCAATAAGGTTTGTGAGGCATGACATGCGCCTCACAAACCCATGCTGACTGTCTAATATTTAAGTATGATTTTCCAAGTAGTCATAAATTCTGCCCGTCAGAGTCCTCTCCAATAATCTGCACGCCACAGACATTAGACCAAAACTGTAATTCCCAGGATTCTACCTCCGTAACATTGCCCGGACTCTAAAAATCTTCCCTCCTCTGCCACGTTCCCCAAAAGGGCACTGGAGGGTGATGGGGGTTACAGAGATAGGGAGGGATATCAGGACAGGAGTGTTTTGCAGACATTCGGAGGATTGCAGTGCCAAAAGGAGGTTTCAGTAATTGTGAAGTTTCATGGTAATGAACACATTTGAAGAGGGAGGGAGAGAGGATTGTAGTGAAATGAAAGGTTTCACAGTTTAGGAGTTTTGTTAGGACTGCAAGAGATTACTGAGTTGGGGAGGATTTAAGCACTGGTGGATATTACATAAACATGACTTTGATTGCAATGGCAGTAAGAAGATTAAGGAAGCTGGAGAGTATGGGGTCGGAAAGAGGTTACACAAATGGGAAGAGTTGTCAGAGGTGGAGGTGTTTACAGAGACAGCAATGGTCTGATCTGGAGCAAAGGACCCAGATTGGGCAGGTTGTTGGGACTGGAGGTGCTTTCACAGGGAGCATGGACCAAAGAGCTTCAAAAGGTTACTGAAATATGGAGAGTTGTAGGCCCTGCAGGAGTTCTTAGAGATGGGGAGGTTGGGAGGGGTGGAGCAGTTTACAGGGATAAGGATAGTGGTAGGACCGTGCTGGTTTATACTGACAGGGACTATTTAGGGAATGTAGCAGATTACAGAGATGATGTAGGTTGTATAGACTGGAAGAGAAAACATACATATAGAGGGTAATCGTGACTGAACACCTTTAGAGATATCGAAATTCTTAGGTTCTGGTGTTATTTAGACGTGGAGGGTATGGAATCGGACAGATTTTCCTGGAGATGAGTGCAGCAGTTTTGATTGGAGGCAGTTACACAGCTAAAGGAGCATTAGTAACCTCCTCCAGTTTGGCCTAAGTGGGCAAGTGTTGTAGGGGAGTTTGTCGTTAACACAGATAGGTGTGTAAGAGCTGGAGAGGTTTATGCAGATGAGTAGATGGGTGGAAATACTGGAAGAGATTACCTGGACAGGGTGGGTGATAGTGATGATAGCATGTTACACAGATTGCAGGTCACTTAGGAACTGGATTGGAACAGTCACAGGGACTGGAGTTGGTTCGACAGATCGGAGTGTGGCAGAGACCTGAGAAGATTATAGGGTCTCTACAGATTGATTGTGTCTTTAGGGCTGGAAGAGGTTCGGTAGATACGGAACCCTTAAACCCAATGTATACCATCTTCATTTGCTAGCCCAGAGTCTCAATATCCCTCATCAGCCAGGGGTCCCTAAACCTGCCATTTTCCCTTCACCCTAACAGGTACATACTGCCCCTGGATTTTCAGTATCACTCTTAAAAGCCTCCCATTTTCCAGTCGTTTCTTTTCCTTCAAACACATTCACCCACTCAACCTCTGCTAGGTCCTGCTTCATGGCCCCAAAACTGGCTGTGTTCCAGCATAGCTCCGTAACCTGTGGACCTCTCCTATCATTTTCTTTAGTTATGTCAAAACTAAGACACTTGTGGACACTGGACTCGAAGTGTCTCCGACTGACACTTCAGCCACTTTCTGATCTCATTTCGTCAGGGGAGATTCAATGTTGCGCCCACCTGAGTAGAGTAGGACTATCTACGTATTGGTCAAGGAAACTTTCTTGGACCCATTTGACAAATTGTTACCCATATGGGCCTTTTATTCGCTGAATGCATAAGTCAATCCAGGCGAAATTAAAACCTTCAATCAATACTACTCTCTTATTCCTACAGTTATACAATCTCTCCACATATGCTCTTCTCATACCCGCTGGCTATTTAAGAATCTGTAATACAGTCCCAACAAAGTGATCGCCCCCTTCTTCTTTCTAACTTCTGACCATATGGCCTCATTTGATAACTCTTTAGGAATATCCTCTCTGACCACTGTTGTTATGTTCTCCCTTATCAAAAGCTCAACTCACCCTCCTCACTTACTTGTATTTCTGTCACACTTGTACCTTCTGTATCCTGGAACATGGAGCTGCCAGTCCTGCCCTTCTCTCAGTCATGTTTCTGTTATGGCTATAACATCCCAGTCCCCAGAGCCAATCCATGCTCTGAGCTCACCTGCCTTACCAGTCAGGCCTCATAAAATAAATGCCCTTTAAACCAGAAGTCGTTTCCCTCCCTTGACTGTGCCCCTGGATATCCTGAATAGGAAATTTGCTCTCGGTGGCTGGTGTAATTTCCTCTGACTGGTCGATGGTCTCCCTCATTTTAAGAATCCGAAACCACTGGCAAACCAGATTAAAACCTCCCAGGTAACACTAGCAAATCGCCCTCCAGGTTGCTAGTACCCCTTTGGTTCAAGTCTAAACCGCCCCCCTTGTCCAGGTTACCTCTACTGCAGAAAAGCTTCCAATGATCCAAAATGTAAAACCCTCCCCCCTCCACCAGCTCCTAAGGCACTCATTCATTGGCTTATCTTTCTATTTCCGAATTCGGAGGCGAATGGCACTGGGAGTGATCTGGGGCTCACTACCCTTGTAGTCCTGCTTTTTAACTTCTTACCTAACTCCCAATACTCACTTGACCAGAACACAACTAATGTCATGTGTACCGATGTGCACAATTACCACTGGTTGTTTGCCCTCCCCCTGGAGAAATGAGCAAAACCTGACCTCCCCTTGGGAAACAAGGTAGGGAAAGGGACTGAGGTGTTAGTTGGGGAGCACTTTGACAAAGTGAGCGCAACTATATTAGTTTGAAAACAGTTATGGAAATGGACAGGCCTGGTCCATAAGTGAAACATCAACATTGATCTGCCCCAATCCAGAAGGTATTGGTCAAGAGCTTTTAACAGTTGATTGTGAAGACTATTTGCAGGTAAATACTCCTCAGGTAGCTGGGAAGCTTTCAAAAGAAAGATAAAATGAGAGCTCATTTGAGGATATTTCGGTTAGTGCGAAGGACAATGCTGATGACAAGTAGAAAATTCTTGATGACTGGGGTTATTGAGGTTCTGGTCAAGAAAAAGGCGGTCCATGTCATATATGGCCAGCTGGATTCATCAAAGAACGTTGTGGGTACAGTAATACACTGAAGAGGGAGAGCAGGAGGGCAACCAGGAGACCTGAGAAAACATTGGCTGGTAATGCTGAGGAAAATCCAAAGGGATTCTTCATGAATACTAACGACAGAAGATTAACTAGAGACAGAATGTGTCCCCTTGAAGATCAATGGGATAATCCATGTGTGGAACCAGAAGAAATGGGTGAGATCCTTAACGAAAATTTCACATCAGAACTTAAATACTGGGGAAGTCAGGGAAATAAAGTCTTCAAAAGACTCTGCATATCAGAACAAGAGTTGCTGGAGATTTTAAAATGCATAAAAAATAGACAAATGCCTGGAGCTAATCATGTATATCTGAGGACACTGGGGGGTAACTCAGGAAGAAGTGCCCCTTAAAGAGGTGTTCATATCAGTGACAGCCACGGGGGATGAGCTGGAAGCCTGCACAAGTAGTGTCTCACAACCTTGACTGAGTTTGTTGAAGAGCTGAAAATGTGTTGCTGGAAAAGCGCAGCAGGTCAGGCAGCATCCAAGGAACAGGAGATTCGAGCTTATGCCCGAAACGTCGAATCTCCTGTTCCTTGGATGCTGCCTGACCTACTGCGCTTTTCCAGCAACACATTATCAGCTCTGATCTCCAGCATCTGCAGACCTCACTTTCTCCTCGATGAGTTTGTTGAAGAGGTGAGTAAGAAGATACATGATGACAGAACAGGAGTCTTTGTCTATACTGACCACAGCAAGGCCTTGGACAGGGTTGAGCGTCGAACACTGGTTAGTAAGGTTAGATCACATGGGAGCAGGGAGAGCTATCCAATTGGATACAAAATTGGCTTGACAGTAGGAGACAGAGGGTGGTGGGAGAGGCTAGTTGTGCAGACAACGGGCCTATCGCTAGCGGTGTGCAATAAGGAACATTACTAGATCCACTATTATGCATCATTTACAGAAATAATTACGGTAAGAGCATGGGAGCCATTCTTAGTAAATTTCTTGATGAAAGTCCGGATAGAACACGGGTTATTGTGCGCAGGGAATACAGTTATCGAGGGGATCTCGAACAACAGCCAATGGGCCAAGGAATGAGAGATGGAGTTGAATTCAGGTGCTGGATTTTGTTAAAACAAACTATGGAGGACTAACACTTTTAATGGTCGGACCCTGGGCAGTGTTGGCGAACAGAGAAAGAGACCAAGGAGTACAGTTACATTGTTCCTTGGATGTGGCATCACAAGCGGACAGGGTGGGGAAAGGGCATTTAGCAGACTTACTCTCATAGGTCACAGCAAAGACTACATGAGTTGGTACATCATGGTAAGGCTATATAAGGCATTGTTGGGTGCCCAGTTGGAGTGCTGCATAGAATTCGGATCCTCCTGCTTTAGGAAGCATTTCCTGAAACTGTAAATGGAGCAAAGATTGACGAAAATGTTTGTGATACTGGAGGGTTTGACAGAAACTGAGAGGCTGGATAAGTTGGAAAGTGACATAGGGAGATGAGATAGAATTGGCGTTTTAGGTTAAGGAGAATGCAAGGAAATTCTACAGCACACAAGTACAAAAACAACTAGAGAGACACTAGGGCCGCGCAAATATCAATAAGGCCATCCATGAGTGGTATCACAGAAGATGGGTGAGACCCTAAATGACCATTTTATGTCAGAAATTACTGCGGACAAGTCAGTTAAAGACACAGTGATGGCTTGAAAAGAGTTCCATTTACAGAAGAGGTGGTGCTGGAGGTCTTAGAACACAAAGGTAGAGAAAGCACTACGTCCTGAACATGTGTATCCCAGTACATTGTGGCAAAGTAGTGGCAGATCCCGAGCAGAATTATTTGTATCATTGTCTACGAGGAACAGAGGTAAGGTGATTCGGCACGTCTTTACCCCAGGGTAGTGGAGTCCATAACTAGATTGGATCGAAGTGCTGAAGTAGGAGGTGTTAGCAATTCTGCAAAGTCTAAAAATAGATAAGTCCCCAGGGCTGGATGTGATTTATCCTCGGATTCTCTGGGAATCCAGGAAGGAGATTGCCATGCTTTTGGCTTTGATGTTTCTGTCGTCATTGTTTACAGGAATAATGCCAGAAGGCTGGAGGAGAGCAAATTTTGTCCCCCTAGAATAGATTACTTGCAGTGTGGAAACAGGCCCTTCGGCTCAATAAGTCCACACCGACCCTCTGATGAGCAACCCACCCAGACCCATCCCCTTACATTTGTCCCTTCACCTAACACTATGGGCAATTTAGCATGGCCAATTCATCTCACCTGCACATTTTGTACTGTGGGAGGAAACCGGAACACCTGGAGGAAACCCACACAGACACGGGGAGAATGTGCAAACTCCACACAGACAGTTAGCTGAGGCAAGAATTGAAGCCGGGTCTCTGGTGCTGTGAGGCAGCAGTACTAACTGCTGCGCCACCGTGCCACCCCAAGCAGGGGAGTGGAGACCATCCTGGTAGTTATAGACGTATGAGCCTTAACTTGATTCTGGCTAATGTGTTGGAAAGGCTTGTAAGGGACAGGATTTATATTCATCTGGAGATGAGTAAGTTGATTAGGGATAGTCAACACGATTTTGTGAAGGGTAGGTCGTACCTCAAAAACCTGATTGAGGTCTTTAAGAAGGAGAATCAAGACAGAGTTGGATGAGAGTAAAGCGGTTGATGTGGTGTACATGTATTTCAGTAAGGCGTTTGTTAAGGTTTCCCATGTTAGGCTATTGCCGATAATACGGAGGCATGGGGTTGTGGGTGATTAAATAGTTTGGATCATAAATTGGCTCACCGAAAGAAGACAGAGGGTAGTGGTTAATGAGAAGATTGATCCTGGAGTTCAGTACTATTAGATACTACTAGAATGTGTTTTGGGTCCACTGTTGCTGTCATTTACATAAATGACCTGAATGAGGGCATTGAAGGATGGGTTAGTAAATTTGCAGAAGACACTAAGGTTCGTAGAGATGTGGATACTGACGAAAGATGTTGTAGGTTACAGAAAGGTATAGATAATCTGCACACCTGGACTGAAAGTTCGCAAATGGAGTTTAATGTGGAGTGGTGTGAGGCGAATCACTCTGGAGGGAGTAACAGGAATACAGAGTACTGGGGTAATAGTAAGATTGTTGGTAGCGTAGATGAACAGACAGATCTCTATATCCATGTACATAGATCGTTGCAAGTTGCCACCAAGGTTTAAGGAGCATTTCAGTGTGTGAGCTTGTATTGGTAGAGGGATTGAGTTCCGGAACCATTAGATCATACTAAACCTGTACAAAAATCTGGTGTGGCCACATTTGTTCAGGTCATTGCATTACAGGATGGATGTGTAAGCTTTGGAAATGATTCAGAGGAGATTTACTAGGAAGTTACCTGGCATGGAGGGAAGGTCTTATGTGGAAAGGCTGAGGGAATTTAAGATGTATTTGTTCAAGAGAATGTGTTTGAGGTCAATTAATTGAGATAAATAAGATAATTGGCAGGAGAGATGGATTGGACAGTGAGAGCCTTTTCTCTTGGATGGCGATGCCTAGCACGAGGAGAGATAGCTTTAAATTGAGGCAGATATTAATCTTAATAAATAGATATGCGATAGATGCCAGCGGTAGGTTCTTTACTCAGAATAATCGGTGCCAACTTTAAAGGCATTTAAACGGTCTTTCTGTGGGCATATGGACAAGAATTGGAATGGTGTTGATTCGATTGGCTTCAAATTTGGTCTACAGGTTGGCGCAAAATCGAAGGCAGAAGGGGCTGTATTGCGCTGTCATGTTCTGTGTTCTAGTGGGCATAAATATGAGATGGGAGTGGAAATAGATAAAAGAGATTTTAGGAGAAAAGTTTCTACACAGAAGATGGTGCAGTTATGAAATGAGCCCCTAGAATGAGCTTTCTAGGGGAAATGGTAGAGAAAAGTACAATTACAACATGTAAATGTTGGGCAGGTACATGGGGAGGAGAAGGTTTGAAGGGATACGGGTCAAATACAGTGAAACGCAACTCGTTCATGGACTCTGGTCAGCATGGACTGGTTGGATTGAAGGAACAGTTTCCGTGCTGCGTGCCTCTGTCTCCATTTATTGGAGGAGGAGACTACCGAGATAAGGAATGTTGTAAACAGTGAACCAAGTTACAGCGATAGGGATGGTAGTCCGGAATGCAGTACATTTCAAATATGTGGAGGGATTATTGGGCTAGGAGGAGGTTACAGAGATAGGAACTGTTATAGGAGTTACAAATTATTGAAGACATAGAGATCTGGAAAATCTGGAGAGAGAGACAGAAACAGAGACAGAGACAGAGAGACAGAGAGAAAGCGAGATCAAGAGCAAGAACGAGATACTATGTGATATCACTAGAGTCCTGGAAGATATCAGGAACACATCATTGTGTTGGAAGAACAGGTTTTGCTTCATGATGCATTGGTATAACTGGTTAGGAATAAGCAACCTGTGAGTAGGTGAAGTGATGGCCTCGTGGTATTATGGATAGAGCATTTATCCCAAACCTCAGCTAATGTTCAAGGGATGCAGGCTGGAATCCCACCATCAGAAACGGTGGAATTTGAAATCGATAATTTTAAAAATAGTAATTAATAATCCACAAATAATTGTGAGACCATTGCTGATGTACAAAAAACCCAAACACTTGTCCTTTCGAGAATGATATCTGCCCATCCTCACGTGGTCTGCACGACGTACCCACAGCAAAGTGTTTGCCTCTCAAGGACCCTTTGAAATGGCCAGCAAACTACTCAGCTCAAGGGCAGCTAGGTCTGGGCAAGAAAGGCTGGTCAACCAGAGATACCTACAACCCATACCTGATTTAAAAAAATAATCTGTTCGGATGGTCATACTGGAACCGTGCTGGGACCAGTGTCCTGGCTAATCTTGTTGGTATGTTTATGGACAGAGCTTTCAACTAACAGAGAGGAGGCAGGGATAGGGTTCAGGTGAAAGAGCTTTCCAAATCCAAAGAGAAAAGTGTAGCATCAGAACACAATGGGAATGTGGCTGAAGACAAGCAATAAAGAACAGGATGGGGCAGAGTTGAACTAAAATTGTACATTAGTGAATAGCTTCGTTACGGAAAATTGTGGGAAAGAGTAAGTTATGTTTTATTTTGAATACAGAACGTCGCTTCAACGTCGACGGAGTTAAGACACAGATAAAAGAGATGTAGACAGCAGGGAGACATGGATACAGGGTGAACAAAAATATTCAATTGGTTCACAATCTTGTGCAAACTCAGGCAAAATGGGTAACACTAACAATAATGGATAACAAAGGCGAAAGCATCTCACCACAGATCATGAAGTAGAGTCAATCTGAATGTAAATACTGGCTACTACGTGCCAAGGACACAAGCAGCAGAGCAGTTTTAGCCAACGAACAGTTTTCCATTGCTCATCACTGCATTAAACAGGAACTCATTGAAATTGTTAACAAAGGCTGGGGGATAATTCAGTGAAACTTCAATTTTCGTATAATCTTGTCAATCACACTGACAACAGTGATATTGGAAGTGGGGTTGGGAGATTTCTTTCAGTGTTTCTTTCATAACAGATTGTGCAACTGGCTAGGGATGTAACTATGTCAGACCGACAGTTGTGTGCTGGAACTTAGTGACTGAGTAATGTCACCTGGTGAGATCCTCTGGGAAATGGTGGTAAAGTGCAGTTTAAAGGAATTTAAACTTTTAAAGTGAATCACAGAAAGGACAAATTACACCTAGAAACAAAAATAGCCAGTTACATGAGGTTGAGAGGAGAACTGACCAAGATAAACAATCTAAACAAACTGAAAAATGTGTCTGTAAATGAACAATGGAAAACATTTGAGGGACAGTGAAAAATACTCAACAAAAGGAAATTCCATTGAAACATGAAACCTCAGCAAGAAATTCCCACCCATCCCTCACTCAGGGCAAAATGGATCATATTAGATTATGAGGCTAAGACGATCACCAAAAACATCTTAACATCATGAAGTAAGAGAATATTTGAGAAGTAAGTGTTAAAGGGATTGCAAAGGGTCTGCTAGCAGGAGGAGGGCATTTTGAATGGGAATCATGATCAGGGTTTAATGATACGACAGGAACAGGGAGAAGTGAAGTTGCTGGAAGTGGTGAGAGTGTGACAGAGAGTGGTTCGGGTCTGAACCGTGTTACAAAGCCAGTACAGATTGCTGAAGATGGAGGGGTTTGCAGAGATAGGGAGGGACACGTGTATTTTAATTTATACATTGATGGGATGTGGGTGTCACTGATTGGACCAGCATTCCTTGTCCCACTGCGAATTGCCCAGAGATAGCACAGGATCAGCCATATTGCTGTGGGTCTGGAGTCACATGTTAGCCAGATCAGGTTAGAATGTCAGATATCCTTCACTAAAGGAGGTAAGTGAACCTGATGAGTTCTTCCTACATATCAGCAATGCTTTTACGGTGACTTCTTGTACAGATGTAACATGGTGAAAACAAGGGCAGCAGATGCTGGAAACCAGAGTCTAGATAATCGTGGTACTGGAAAAGCACAGCATGTCAGCCAGCATCTTGACATCCCAGCTCTTACTCTCAATGCTCTACCCAAAGAAGGTAACCATCCCAAATGCCTGTTTCACCAGCCTGTCTACCTGTGACACCACTTTCAAAGAACTGTGTACCTCATCCATGTGTCTCTGACTGACAACAGTATCCAAGACCCGAACATTAACTTTACAACCCACTCTGGGTTATTTTACCAAAATGGAACATTTTGCATTTATCTAATTAAACTCCATCTGCTATTCTTCAGCCCACTATCCCAGCAGTATTGTTCATCCTGTTGAACCACAGACAGCCTTCTTCACTGTCCATTTTACCACCAATTATCCAGTTTACCATACAGAACATAGAACACAGAAAGTACAGCACAAGACCATTCGGCCATGATGCCATACCAACCTTTTACCCGACAGTAAGATCAAACTAACCTACACACCCTTCATTTTACTATCATTCACGTGCTTAACCTAGATTCTGTCAAATGCACCATTACACCCATCGACCACTCTCTGTGTAAAGAACCTCGATCTGAAATCTCCCCATACACATCCTCCAAACACCTTAAAATTTTCCCCCCTTGTACAATGCATGCCATGGGATAAAACAGTTTCTCACTATTCACTATCTTTACCTCACACCTTCTTATTCACCTATACCAATTCGTCCCTCAACCCTTCTTCACCCCCAATGAGAACAGCCTAAGTTCACTCAACCTTTCTTCATAAAACATGCTCTCCAGTCCAGGCAACATCCTGGTAAATCTCCTCTTCACCTTTTCTGAAGCTTCCACATCCTTCCTGTAATAAGGGGATCTGAACTGAACATAATATTCTCAGTGGCTTCAAAATAGGGCTCTCTAGAACCGCAGCATAACCTCATGGCTTTAAAACTCAATCCCCCAGCTAATGAAAGCCAATAAAACATATTCCGCCTGAACAACGTTACCAGCTTGGGTGGCAAATTTGACAGATATCTGGTCATGAAATCCAAGATCGATCTGTTCCTCCACACTATCCAGTATTCTGTATTTATCCCCGTATTTGGCAAAATGAATCACTTCACAATTTTCCAGATTTGACTTCATCTGCCACTTCTCAGCCCAACTCTACATCCTGTCAATGTCCCATTGCAACCTCCAACAGACTTCCACACTACTCACCATTCCGCCAACCTTCGTCTCATTAGCAAAGTTTCTATCCCACTCTTCTACTCACGCATCCAATTCATTCTTAAAGTCACAAAGAGCAGAGATCCTGTAACCTCTCCCTATATAAAACCACTGGTCACCGAGCTCCAGGATGAATGCTTTCCATCTGTCATCACCCTCTGTCTTCTATGGGCCAGGAATTCTTTATCCAGGCAGACAGGTTTCCCTGCATCCTAAGCTCTGTACTTTTTCAATGAGATATAAATGCATTTTGTCACATTCTCAAAGGGCTCAGTAAGATTTGTGAGGCATGATCTGTCCCTTACAAGCCATGCTGACTCTGTAATCAAACTATGGTTTGCCAAGAAATCATGAATCCTGTCTCTCAGCGTGCTCTCCAATAATCTGCACATCACAAACAGAAGACTGACAGGTCTGTAGTTCCCAGGATTATCTCTACTCCCTTTCTTGAAAAACGTACGGCTGATTCACCTAACATGCTCATCTTCAATTGGTGCGTGGAAACCGAAGCACCTGTCGGGAACCCATGGAGAGAATGTGCAACCTCCACACAGACAGTCGCCTGGGCCTGGAATGGAATTCGCGTCCCTGGTGCTGTGAGGCAGCAGAGCAACCCACTGAGCCGCCGTGCTGGCCCATGTAACTCGCTAAAGCCCTGTTTCTGCTCCTTGGTTCCGCTTCATCTTGACGAGATGTTCTACATCCCTTGGAACCTTGTCAAATGCTTTGCTGAAGTCCATATAGACAACGTAGACTGCTCTGCCTTCATCTGTCGCTTGGCCAACTCCTCAAAGAGTCAATCCAGTTTGTGAAACATGGTTTCCCACTCACAAAGCTGACTATCTCTAATCAGCCTTGCCTTTCCAAATACATGCAGCTCCTTTCCCACAGAATCTCCACCAAAAAGTTACCCAGCACTGGGCTCACGGGGTTGTAATTTCCTGCTGTTTCCTGCAACCCTGAAGTGATGGAACAGCATTAGCTGCCCTGCAGTCTTCTGGTAACTCATTGTGTCTGTTGATAATATAAATATCTCTGTTAGGGACACTGCAATCTCTTCCCTAGCTTCCCACAATATTCTAGGAAAGATCGAATGAGCTATTGAGGATTGATCTACCTTTACTTATTTTAAGATTCTTGCAATTTGTCTTCTCTGTTGAGGATTAGTGAGCGGCACGTTGGCACAGTGATGAGCAGTACTGCCTATCATCCCCAGAGACCCGGGTTCAATTCACCGCCTCAGGCGACTGAATGTGTGGAGTTTGTGCGGTGTCTGCGTGGGTTTCCTCCCACCATCCAAAGATGTGCGGGTCAGGTGAACTGGCCATGCTAAATTGTCCGTAGTGTTATATTAGGGGTATGGGTGGGTTGCGCTTCGGAGGGTTGGTGTGGACTTGTTGGGTCGAAGGGCCAGTTTCCACACTGTAAGTAATCTAATCTAATCTCCTTACCATTCTTCCAAGACATAGCTATCTTTTTCCCCGAGCTTCCATGTCTTTCTTCACATTAAATTCTGACAACACTACTTTGTCTAATTTCTCAACCACCTTCTGATAGTTAAGGTGCCCTTTTCTCTACCAAGTTAAACGATAGCCCTTCTTGAAACTTGTGTAAATGTTTCCGAAAATTCAAATAAATCGTATCCTTGGCACAGCCACTCCTACAACCGTATCTATTCTTCCATTTATACTCACAACAATAAAAATACAATCCAACAGGCTCAAAACCACGTTCACTTTTTATTAAATACGTTTCTATTGACATACCCTTTCTAACACATTCCAGATCCCGACTGACTGTCAGGCTAACACGGTTTGGTTTCAGACTGATAGCAGAAAGGGTTATGGGGGTTCTTGTTTCTCAATCTGAAAAAGGTAGCTTACAGGGTCAACAGGTCATAGACGCTTTGGAAATCGGGATGTTCATGGTCACTGAAGGACATTATGGAGATAGGCAGTAATGTGCGGACTGTATGAGATTATCGACAATAGAGAGTGCAGTGGTGACTGAAGGACATGATGGAGATAGGGAGTGATGTGGGGCCTGAAAGAGTGCAAAGAGATCTGGAGGGTTGTTGGGCCTGAAGGAGGTTGCACAGATCAGGAGGAGCATGGGGACTGAAGGAGATTTCTCTGAATGGGAGGGTCGTCGGGTTTGGATGAGATTATGGAGATAGGGAGGACCGTGGTGTATATTGGAGGTTATGGAGTTAGGAAGGTTTGCCGTGAATGATTCAGGGTCCATAGATAGGAGGAGTCGTGGGGACTAAAGGAATTTATGGACACAGGGAGAGGTGTGGGGACTGAAGGAGGTTATATAGATTGTACGTTTATAGAGAAGAGCAGGTATCGACCATTTGACTACAGAGTCGGTCCCACCATTTAATATGACCAGGACTGATCATCTAACCCAGTACAGTATTCCTGCTTTCACAGTTACTCTGATATTATAGTGACTACTGGCATTTAGTGATACAGCGGGCTGTAGTAACTGGGACGGGTGGTTGGGGTCGGGGGGGGGGGTGATGTCTTACAGAGATAGGGAGGTTTGTGGAAGCTGGAACAGGTGACATATACACTGAGGGTTTTAGGAATGGGAGGACTTTACAGGGATTTGGAGGAATGCACGGATGGGACGTGGTAACAATCACAGGGAGGATTTTGGGAGCTCGATCTGTAACGGGTACAGCTGAGAACAGAAGTGAGCCAAACAGTCAGGACAGGCAGGGACAAGGTAGGACTAATCAATTAAGCTGCATTTATTTTAATGCAAGGGGCCGAACAGGGAAGGCAGATGAATTCAGGGCATGGTTAGGAACATGGGACTGGGATCTCATAGCAATTGCAGAAACATGGCTCAGGGATGGGCAGGACTCGCAGCTTAATTTTCCAGGATACAAATGCTACAGGAAGGATAGAAAGGGAGGCAAGAGAGGAGTGGAAGTGACATTTTTGATCGGGGATAGCATTACAGCTGTGCTGTGGGAGGATATTCCCAGAAATGCATCCAGGGAAGTTATTTGGGTGGAACTGAGAAATAAGAAAGGGATGGTCACCTTATTAGGATTGTATTACAGACGCCCCAATAGTCAAAGGGAATTTGCCAAACAAACTTGTAGGGAGACCTCAGCTATCTGTAAGAATAATAGCGTAGGTATGGTAGGGGATTTTAACTTTCAAAACATTGACTGGCACTGCCATAGTGTTAAAGGTTTAGATGGAGAGGAATTTCTTAAGTGTGTACAAGACAATTTTCTGATTCAGTATGTGGATATACCTACTAGAGAAGGTGCAAAAATTGACCGACTCTTAGGAAATAAGGCAGAGCAGGTGAGTGAGGTGATAGTGAGGGAGCACTTTGGGGCCAGCGACCATAATTCTATTTGTTTTAAAACAGTGATGGAAAAGGATAGACCAGATCTACAAGTCGATGTTCTAAGTTGGATAAAGGCCAATTTTGGAGATATTAGGCAAGAACTTTTGATAATTGATTGGAGGCAGATGTTCACGGGTAAAGGGACGGCTGGAAAATGCGAAGCCTTCAGAAATGAGATAAAAGAGTCCATAGAAGAATGTTCCTGTCAGAGTGAAAGGGAAGGCTGGGAGGTATAGGGAAATCTGGATGACTAAAGAAATTGGGTGTTTGGTTCAGAAAAAAGAAGGAAGCATATGTCAGGTATAGACAGGATAGATCGAGTGAATCCTGGGAAGAGTAAAAAGCAAGTAGGAGTACACTTAAGGGGAATTCAGGAGGGCAAAAGGCGGACATGAGATAGGTCTGACAAGTAGAATTAAGATGAATGCAAAGGGTTTTTACAAATATATTAAGGAAAAAAGGGTAACTAGGGAGAGAATAGGGCCCCACAAAGATCAGCAAGGCGGCCTTTGTGTGGAGCCGCAGAAAACGGGGGAGACACTAAATGAATATTTTGCATCAGTATTTACTGTCGAAAAGCATATGAAAGATATAGACTGCAGGGAAATAAATGGTGACAGCTTGCAAAACATCCAGTTTAGAAGGGAGCAAGTGCTGGATGTCTTGAAACGGTTAAAGGCGAATAAATTCCCAAGAAATGATCAGGTGTAACCGAGAACTCTGTGGAAAGCTAGAGAGGTGATTGCTGGGCCTCTTGCTGAGGTATTTGTATCATCAGTAGTCACAGATGAAGTGCTAGAAAACAGGAGGTTGGCAAAAGTGGTGCCACTGTTTAAGAAGGGTGGTAAAGACAAGCCAGGGAACTATAGACCGGTGAGCCTAAACTCAGTGGTGGGCACGTTGTTGGAGGGAATCCTGAGGGACAAGATGCACATGTATTTGGAAAGGCAAGGACTGATTGGGAATAGTCGACATGGCTTTGTCCGTGGGATATCATGTCTCACAAACTTGATTGAGTTTTTTGAAGAAGTAACAAAGAAGATTGAGGAGGGCAGATTGATAGATGTGATCTATATGGACTTTAGTGAGGCATTCGACAAGGTTCCCCATGGGAACCTGATAAGCAAGATGGAATACAGGGAGAACTAGACATTTGGATACAGAGCTGGCTCAAAGGTAAAAGACAGAGAGTGGTGGTGGAGGGATGTTTATCAGACTGGAGACCTGTGACCAGTGCAGAGACACAAGGATCACTGCTGGGCTCTCTACTGTTTGTCATTTACATAAATGATTTGGAGGCGAGCTTAAGAGATATAGTTAGTAAGTTTACAGATGACACCAAAATTGGAGGTGCAGTGAATAGCGAAGAGGGTTACAACAGGATCTGGACCAGATGGGCCATTGGACTAAGTGGAAGATGGAGTTTAATTCAAATAAATGTGAGGTGCTGCATTTTGTGAAAGCAAATCTAAGCAGGACTTATACTCGTAATGCTAAGGTCCTAGGGGGTGTTGCTGACCAAGAGACCTTGGAGTGCAAGTTCATAGCTCCTTGAAAGTGGAGTCGCAGGGAGATAGGATCGTGAAGGTGGCATTTGGTATGTTTTCCTTTGTTGGTAAGAGTATTGAGTACAGGAGTTGGGAGGTCATGTTGCGGCTGTACAGGGCATTGGTTAGGCCACTGTTGGAATATTTTGTGGCCTTCCGTTCTCCATCCTATCAGAAAGATTTTGTGAAACTTGAAAGGGTTCACAAAAGATTTACAAGGATGTTGGCAGAGTTGGAGGATTTGAGCTATAGGGAGAAGCTGAACAGGCTGGAGCAGTTTTCCCTGGTACTTCGGAGGCTGAGGGGTGACCTGACAGAGGCTTACAAAATTATGAGGGGCATGGATAGGATAAATAGACAAAAGTCTTTTCCGTGGGGTCAGAGAGTCCAGAACTAGAGGGCATAGATTTAGTTTGAGAGGGGAAAGATAGAAAACAGACCTAAGGGGCAACTTTTTCACGTAGAGGATGGTATATGTATGGAATGAGCTGCCAGAGGAAGTGGTAGAGAATAGTACAATTGCAACATTTAAGACGCATTTAGATGGGTATATGAATCGGAAGTGTTTGGAGGAATATCGGCTGGCTGCTGGCAGGTGGGATTAAATTGGGTTGGCATATCTGGTCGGCATGGACGGGTTGTACCTAAGGGTCTATTTCCGTGCTGTACATCTGTATGATTCTGTCACTCATGGAGGATATAAAAATAAGCTGTGCGGTTGCGTCTGGAGAAAATTAAGGGCATAAAGGTTTGTAGTTACCGAAGGAAATTACATCATTCGGGACCAACAGAGTTTACAGAGACTGAGTGCGTTCTAGAGACAGGAAGAGTTCATAGTCATCATTAGAAATGCAGAAACTAATTTATGAGAGAAGCAGGGTCACTCTGCTTTGTGCACAGAGACAAGGAGGAGTCTAACAGCTGGAGGAGGTTACTAAGGTAGAGAGCTTTTTTCTTGTCATGACGGGAAGGTTACAGAGGTCATGAACGTAGTAGGAGTTCAAAAATTTCACAAATACAGGGAGGTCTTTTTTCTGGTCTGGAAAGGACGACACTGACCAGGATGGCTTCAGGAACTGAAGAGTTGTTTTTCGTCCGTTAAGGAGAGATGGGACAGAACCCAGGATTAAAGGCAACGGCAAAAACTTGAAGTGTTGTGCTGGTAGTAGGAGCTGACAGGGATAAACAGGGTTGTTGGGGCTGATAGAGATAGGGGAAGGTGGTATCTATGAAACAGACAGTGGAGAAACTGACCGACATAGGGAGGGTTCTGTGGAACAGATGAATTTACAGACAAGGTGGTGATAATGAAGCCTGAGATTTTTGTCATATTCCTTGCCCAGCATTGTTCCGACATCATGTCCTCAGGTTCTGAATTAAAGCCCATGAACCCTTCCCTGTGCTGCTGACTGCGTGAGTGATCTTACCGGCTGTAGGATTGACTGAAGGCTCCAGATCTCACTCTCCATCTGTCTCTGGATGACCAACCATCTTCAATGTGCTGATGGACGAGACAGGAATTGGGAATTCTGCTGAGTCAGTGACATCAAAAATACTTGCAGGAGACAGAGAAATAGACAGAATGGGAAATTATTCTAATGCAATCAAGGCAAAACATAGAGAATGGCACTGAGTCCCACAGAGATCTGGAAAATCCCAATCTCCATCAATGGCCTGTGCAGTTGCTTCCCTCTGGATTGGAGAATGTTGTTGGCCCAGGATCTGGAGTACCTGCAAGAGCGAGAGACACTGACAGAGGCAGTAATTAAACCCACACAGTGAGGGATATCACATGGAGAGAGACTGAGTGATATCAGCAGAGTGCAGGAATGTATCAGGATCACACAATAGTATCATCAGAAGTGGTTCTGACCAGTGAGCACTGCTACCAGTACTCAGGGAAGACTGAGCTATTTTATTGGAATAGGTTCCTCTGGTACCAAGATTATGCAGTGATCGGACACAGATGAGGAGGGGGACAGGTCTGAGCTGAATGGAAATTCGGAAGTCCAAAGAGAAAGGTTGAAATATTGGAACACCATGGAGATGTAGATCAAGACCAAAACAGAGAAACAGTAAGGGAGTGAGTTTAATTAAAATACGACATTGTCAAACAGATTTGTGACAGGAAATTATTGGTTAACATAAAGTAAGTGCCATTTACGCAGCTCACAATTCCTCATACGCCACAAGTGACAACACTTCCGCCCCTCACATCATCGCTGATGTCACACACTCAGTGAATTCAGCGGCCCCCACTGCCGTGTTTGCCACCACGTCCACCCCCATCAACAACAATCACCTGCATTGTGCTGACACCCCCCAGGTCCCACTGTCAGCATCCCCGTCCCCAGAAACCTGAGGGGAACACCACCCTGCTCAAGACTCCACGCCCATTCCCCCTAACACCACACTCACTCCAGTTACAGGCTCGGTCTCTTCCCCAAGCTCCACACCACGCCAGATCCCAGCTCCCAGTCTTGGCGAGTTTTCACGATTCTCTCTGACCTCAACCAGAAGGAGGATGAATGACCAGTCCTCAGGAAAGGCCTCAACTTTATCACCCTCTGTCTAAGGGTTAATGAATTTAATACACGCCGTGACATCGAACACTTCTTCTGACGCCCACGAGCTTACTTTCACAATGTAGAGACTCGCCAACCTCCGAGGATCCCATTGCCCACCTCCAATGCACTCCATCCACCAGGAGACCCCGTGATGTCCTATTACCTGCCTACAATTTCTTAATTTCCAACTACCGCTGAGACATGAACCACCTCAAACTGGATATTCATGGTTTCTTTCTGCTCCCGACCGAGGCAGTTGCTTTGGTGTCAGCAACAGCGCAGAACACACTTGCACGTTTTGCTCAATATCACATATTTCTAATGCAATCTTCATTTGGTGGGGCAGTGCAGAACGAGAGGGTACAAATCTGGTGTGGGAGGGTGAGAATTCGAAAGGCAATGAGGAGCAACGGCTTCACGCAGAGGGTGGTGCGTGTCTGCAATATGTTGCCAGACGAGCTGGTGATGACTGGTACAATTCCAATACTTTTAAGGAATTTGGACGTGTATTTGAATAGGAAGGCTTTAGAGAGACATGGGTCAAGTGCATGCAATCGCGGCTGGATCAGTTGAGGATATCTGTTCGGAATGGACGAGTTCGATCAAAAACTGTGTTTCCAGTGCTGTCCATATCTATTGGCTCTAAAATATTGCATGTGAAATGATAAAAAAGATGAAAAAATAATGAAGGAAAAATGTCGAAGTTGTTAAATTCAAACAACTTCAGATAATTTTATTTTCAATTATTTTAATTACCTTTTTTATTTGTGTTTCTTTCATTGTTCTGTACTTTTTATTTCTTGATTGTCTCCCTTTCTGTCGCTTTCCACTCTGTCAATACATTTTTCCTCTCCTCTTCCCGCTTTGCTACGCTTCTCCCCTGTTTTCCATTTAGTCTGCTTCACACATCCCCCACATATTTTGCCACATAGCACTGGCTTCAGCCTTGGTCATTCGCAGCTCCTAATCACCCTTTAATCTCTCCGTGCTCTGTCATTATCACCTTTGCATCTGGAGCCCTGACTCACCTTCTCTCAGCATGGTGTAAATAGCTTCCCTAATTCTCCCCTTTTTTAATCTTTAACAAAGGGTCAGTTATACTCGAAACGTCAGCTCTTTTCTCTACTTGCAGATGGTGCCAGATCTGCTTAGATTTTCTAGCATTTTCTCTTTTGGTTTCAGATTCCAGCATCTGCCGTAATTCGCTTCCATAAATGGCTCTGTGATATTGCTGGGGATATGATAACTCCAGTGTCGATGCATAAGAGGTGAACAAGCGAATGAATTCCCTCTGGAAGTCGCGTGAAAAGTAGTAACAGAGATCCAGGAAAATAAGATGAACGAATCTTTGATTTCAATTGAAGCCTGACCTCTGGTTCTCCTCCGAGACTGTGCCAGGTCGACTTAATACTGCATATATTTCATGTTTTGCATTTCTTTGTGAAAACAATTGAGACTGATTGATTTGCTGCAGACAACATCCAAGAGTCATCATGGGTACGGCGATCGAGTTGTGCATCTATCCCTGTCAAATGTTTTATTGCGCTGGCGAGGCTTTCTGTTTGGTGATTTTATGGTTCACATTGTTTGGAAATACAGCAACGCAGCTGAGATCCGGCGTGGGACCAACGAGTTGCTGTTCCAAGACAGCGATGACTGGCTTTCGAATGAATACACATCTGAATCGATCATGTGACAAGTTCTTGCAGGAGGTGAAATTAAAAGCCGCAGCGAACTTGGGCACAGGGTAACTAACGACACAAGTACTTCACCTGGCCAATGTGGGGATTGAACTCACGACCTTGGCGTTATTAGCACCACGCTCTAACCAGCTGAGCTAACCGACCAACGCAGCCGAACTCCCAAAGCAAATGCCTACATTGCCCGTGCTCACAATCAAGGCGTCTATTCATTTTTTGATTTGATATCGATCGCCCGCTCGTCTGAGGTATTTCCTTTCGTTGCAAAACTTTTCAACAAAAAAATAGCATTGACTTTTCCGAACGCGTACACTCGAGCTAACCATTTGCTCTGATATCCAAAATTAAGCACAATGTCCGGACGCCTGCAATTTCAATGGCAATGCCACCAGCTCAGCTGCAGCTTGTCATGCTGACAAATATCGTCTGGAGAAACGTACATTCGACGATCGCTCACTGTGCTTCTGTAAATTCACATACCTTTGGAGTCAGGGTTTTGTGCTGCTTATAAACTGCTGCGAATTAAATGCTAAATGCATTTGAATTGTAATCTAACAGTGGGATTCTTTCTGCTCCCGAAGGCCGCAGTTGCTTTAGAGTGAGCAACAGCGCAGAACTCAATTGCACGTTTTCCTCAATGACTCATGTTGCTTATGCAATCTTCGTTTGACAGCATAGTTAGCAAGTTGTCACGCCTTCCTGCAGCGTTTGTCAGCGACAGATCAGCTGCTAAGATGACTGCTTCAGATAGCATGCTACATCCTACATTTGAAAATGGAAAAGGTGCAACGTTTACAGGCTGAACGCTCTCTCACTATTTTGTCTGGCGCGTCAGAGGCTGGGAGCTGATCTTATGGAGGTTTCGCAATCATGAGGGGCATGAATCGGATAAGTAGATAAGTTCCTTTCGCTCAGGTGGGGCAGTACAGCACGACAGGGTATACATCTGTTGTGGGCGGGTGAGAAATCACGACCTTGGCGTAATTTGCACCACGCTCTAACTTCTAACCATTTTTACACAATCATATCACTGGGGGTGGGTAAACTGAAGTCTACTCCAGTACTGGCAGACTTAGAGTTTGTCCCATGCAGTGACGGTGTGTGTGACAAAGATATGGAGGGTGTGTAAGATGTAGTGTGGGAGGATGTATGAAAAACATGGGGAGGTTGTGTGAGACTACAACAGGGATGATGTATGTGACCAGACAGGCAGCGTATGTGTGACAAAAACAGGCACTATGTCCTCAAATATAAGAGAGTTTTTAGATAATTTATTTATGTTCGGACTTGCCATTGAATGTTTTGATGGACAGTTTGCATGTCCAGCTGCTATATTATTTGTTTCTAGAAATGTTAGCCTGAAATAAATTAAGTATGATCCCTCAGCACTGATCCTCCGACAGCACCCACTCTCCCAACACTGAACGGGCGCCGATGGCACTTACTCTGCACTGGACCTGTGACAGTACCCTCTCTCTCAGTCCTGACCCCACCAACAGTGCCTGCTCCTTCAACACTAACCCTCTGAATGTGCCCACTCCCTTAGAATTTATCCTATTACAGTAACCGATCCTTCAGCAATAACCATCTGAGAGTTTCTGCATTCTCAGTTCTGATGCTCTGACACCGTCATCTCTCACAGCACTGAATCTCCAAAAGCGCCTGCCCTTTCAGCACTCACCTTTTGCACTGGAAAAAGAAAGCGCCGTTCTGGCCCTCTGACAATGCATGCTTTCTTGGCTCCCGTTTAGAGCCTGGTTCTGGTGTGCTATTTTACTCACTTGCACAGTGTTCAGAAGTTTCGAAGCAACCAAAGATATCATCTGTGAATTGCTGCGCCAAATGATAATAGCAGTCTCCTGCGAGTGAGCGAAACAGAGGGAGGTGAACAGAAAAACTATTTGTCCCTATCAACTTTGATAAATCCTGCCTCATCCTCAACACAAGTCCATAACCTGCGGCCAGACGACCTTTTATTAACAGTCACAGGCCACATTGGATTTGTTACTAGGTAATGGATTGGCCCGGTGTTAGATGTGAAGGTAGGTGAACAATTCAGTGATCATGAACACAGTTCTGTATGTTTACTTAAGCAATAGAAAGGGATAGTTATGTACTGCAGGGAAAGATGTATATCTGAGGGAAAGGCAATTAGGATGACATTTGGCAAGATTTAGTTTACACTAGATGTGGAAAGAAACGGATGGTATGAGCACAATTGAAATGTGGAGCTTATTAAAGGAACTGATATTGCATGTACTTGATGAATATGTGCCTGTCAGTTATGAAGGAAGTTGTCGAGCGAAGCAGCCGTGGTTTACTAAAGAACTTAAAGCTCATGTCAAGGGAAAGTAGGAGGTTTATGTTAGGATTTGACTTGAATGCTCAGTTAGGGCGATTGAGAGTTACAAGTTAGTGAGCAACGAGTTGTACAGAGAGTCCAGAAGAGACAGGAGAGGACATGAGAAGTCGCTTGCGGATAGAATCTTAGAAAACCCTGAGGCTTTAGACATGTATATGAGGAATCAAAGAACGACGAGAGTAAGATGAGGACTAATCAAAAATAGAAGTGATGAATTGTGTGTGGAGTCAGAGGAGGTAGGAAGGCTCCAAACGAACATTTTTCGTTCGTATTCATATTGGTTTCAGACAACGGTGTAGAGGAGAATCTGAGATACATGCTACTAGACTGGATGGAAATGTGGTTTACAAGGAGGAATTGTTAACAATTCTGGAAAGTGCAAAAATAAGTATGCCCCCTCAGTCAGCTGGGATCTATCCAAGGATTTCCTGGGAAGCCAAGGGGGAGATTGCAGAGCCTTTGCCTTTGATCTTTATTTCCATATTGTCTACAGGAATAACATTCGAAGATTGGAGATAGCAAAAGTTGTTCCCTTGTTGAAGAAGGGTCATACAGATGACCCAAGTAATCATGACCAGTGAGCCTTACCTTTCTTGTAGGATAGAATATGGAACAGAGTATGAGAGATAGGATGTATAATCATTCAGCCAGCAACAACTTGATTTCAGAGGGTCAACATGGTTTCGTGAGTTTTTCGAGAAGATGACCAAGCATGTGGATGAGGGTTGCGGACTTGACGTGGTGTACATGACGTCTGTAAAGACTTTGATAAGATTCCACATGTCAGGCTGTTTCAGAAAATGCAGACCCATGGGATTGACGATGATTTAGCAGTTTGGATTAGAAACTGGCTTTCTGTGAGAAGGCAGCAAGTGGTGGCTAATGAAAAATATTTAGCCTGGAATCCGGTAACGAGTGGTGTGGCACAAAGATCTGTTTTGGGACCAAAGTTGTTTGTCATTTTCATAAATGACTAAGACGCAGGCATAGGTGAATGGGTTAGTAAGCTTGCAGATAACAGTAAAGGTGGTGGAGTAGTGAGCAGCGTGGAAAAATGTTGCAGGTTGCACGGGAGCTGGGATAATTTGCAACATTGGTCTTAGAGGTGGCAAATAAAGTTCAATGCAGCCAAACGTGAGGTGATTCCCTTTGGGAACAATAACAGGAAGGCAGAATACTGAGTTAATGGAAAGATTCTTAGCAATGTGGATGCGCAGAGTAACGTTGGAGTCCATGTACGTAGTTTCCAGCCAGGTTGTTTTCTTTTTTTTTGATTACTTACCGTGTGGAAACAAGCCGTGCGGCCCAGCAAGCATTAACTGACCCTCCGAGGCGGGACACACCTAGACCCATTTTTCTACACTGACCCCTTTACCTAACCTGCACATTTTTTGGATTGTGAGGGGAAAACAGAGTAACAGGCAGAAACCCACACAGACAGTTGCTTGTAGGAAGAATTGAACCCGGGTGGTTGTAGTAGCGATGCAGCTGAACTAACCACTGTGCTACTGCGAAAGAGTACGTCAGCGTCGGTTTTATTGGTAGAGGATTGAGTTCCTGGGCATTATACAAAACACTTGTGTGGCTCCACTTAGAATATTTTGAACTGCCTGGTCGCCCCATTCCAGGAAGAATGTGGAAGCATTGAAAAAGTTGCTGATGAGATTTAACAAGATATTGTCTGTTCTGGATGAATAGTCTTATCAGGAAAATCTGAGAGATTTGGGTCTATTTTCATTGAAAAGAAGTCTGAGAGCAGATTTGATATAGAGTTGCAAGGTTTATGAAGATGTGCAGCTCAGGTTGAGGTTTAGGGTGCAGGTCTGCTCGCTGCGCTGTTGTTTTGAATCAAATCTACAGCTCAGCGATCAAAACTACTCCAGGGAGTTATAAGAGGATTAGATAGGGTAGACTGTGGAAGCATTTTTCTGAGGAAGTTGTACGAGTGGTCATAACTACAAATTGAGGTTTTATAGGTTTAAGCCGGATGTCAGAGGCAGGTTCTTTGCTCAGTGAGTACTAACGGTGTTGAATGCCCTGCCTGTCAAGGTCGTTAACTCAGCTAAATTATGGAGATTAAAACAATCCTTGGATAAACACATGGATGATGCTGGGATAATATTGGGGGATGAGTTCAGATTAGTTCACAGGTCGGCGCAACATCGAAAGCCAAAGAGCCTGTGCTGCATTGTATTGTTTCATTGTTCTATGTTCTAAAGCAAAATCTCCACATCGGGAGCTCGAAACCCATGGCATCAATTAGGATTTCAACAGTTTCCACATTTCCCCTCCCTCCACCTGACCTCACTTCAAACCTTCCAGCCCAGCACCGTCCTTCTGACCTATCCCATCCGTCCCATTTCCTTCCAACCCATGTGCATCACCCTGCCCTCCAAACTATCAACTTTACAACCACCTCCGTGCACTTATTGCTTGCCCACCCACTCAACCTGTCACTAACCATTTCCAGATTCCACTGTCCTCATTGCAAATTGTTCCCCCCCCCCCCCATTGTGTATCGTCAGTAAAACTGGGCACGTTTCATTCTGCCAATTGCATCAAGTCATTAAGGCAGATATAAATCGTTGAAATCCTATGACTCACCATTCCAGCACTTTACTAATTACATTTTTACAACTTGAAAATATGCAATAATGCAGATTCTGTTTCTTGCATTAAATATACAACAGACAATCCTGGCCTTTTTTTTAACATTTCACCGTGAACTCCGACCTTGAACTATGGCTTTTGATAAGTCTCTTATGGAATGCGAGCAAATATTTGATCAGCTCTGCTCGAAATATTATCAAAGGATTCTGACAAATTTGTCAAGTGTGTTATCCATTCAACAAATGATGTTGACTCAGTTTGACTCCAATCATCTTTTCTCAACGTCCTGCAATTTCTTTCTTCACAATTGTCTCTCGCAGTTTCCAAATGACAGATAAGATATTGGAACATATGGAAACCATTCATCCCATCAGGTCTGCTCAACCTTTTAATGAGGTCATGTCTGATTTGGTTCATTCTTAACGGCACTTGTCCACCTTATCCCCACTCTTCTTGATCCCCAAACTGACTAATTGGGCGGCCGTCTCAGCGTTGATTATACTCAGCCTTGACAGCCCTTCATTGTAAAGAATTCTGCAGATTTGCTACTCTCTGAAAGACAGAATGTCCTCCTCATCTGTGTCTTAAACGATTAACAGTTCCCTTGAGAGTAGGCTCTATATACTCTCCGCAAATTTCGTTTTTCATTAAATATCTTTAGCCGCAGTCCTCTGGAAACTGACACTGATCGTTGGCAAAATTTCCTCCAGAACATCAACACACCCATCCGCACTGCGCCCTCCGCCATCATTATAAACAGACCATGAAAATCTCCAGTTAAACTTCTTTGTTCCAAAGAGAAGAATCCCAACCTCAGTAATTTATCGACAAAAGGGGTTTGCTCATCGCTGGACATCATGCAAGCGGAGGATTGCGAAGAGGTTTTGGGAAAATATCGCCAGTTGGCAGGTTAAAAAACAACAACGAAAAATAACAGTAAACGCATGTCCGCAGCTTTCGAAAGCTTTCGAATCTCTTTGGGAAGCGAAACCACAGGTGAATGAAGATGGATTGTCCAACTTAACAAAGCCAGTCTTTAAGAGGCCGCGACGTTGATTGTGTTGTTCTCTAGACATCAACCAATCTGAGACATTGAAAGGATTTTCATTCCTGCGCGTCAGGAATTCAAACCTCGCCACGGCTACAAGACCACGAGAAGACTCGGGTGCAAATAAGTTTGAAAAAATACTCGAAGAGAGCAGGAATCCTGTTGTAGAAACGTTGGTTGCTGTGACGTGGATGTGTTTCCAGCGGGTACAGGATTCACTGCAGTGAATGTCCCAGGATTTATTTTGCAAAAGAAAAACTGATACAGGACATCAACCACTTCGTGAAGGACGGCCTGAAGTTTGAATTCGTGAAAAGCCTGTTTTTGCATCGTATAATGAATGAGTTAACCCGTCTCAGTTGCGTAATTGGTCAACACGTTCATCCATTAACCGAACGGTTGGTGCTTTGGGACGTTCCAGGGTCGGATCTCTCACTGCTCATACTTCATTGGCTTTCTTACCTGCACAGCTCCGGGTTTTTAATGTGGTCAGGAAAATGTTCCCCAAACAGGAATCTTATCCAGAATCACAAAGGAATTTCTGTATCGCTTTAATGGCTAATGCAAAGGATTGTGGATGTTGGGAATCTGAAAAAAAAAGAAAATTCTGTGGAATGTCAGCAGGTTTGTCAGTGCTACTGGGAGTAAACGGAGTTCTGATTACGTTCTGAAAAAGTTTTGAAACGTTGAATCGCCTTTTCCCAACCCAGATCCTGTTCGACCTGCTGAGTATTTTTCTGTATTTTCCGCCGTCGTTTAAGCTGGTTATAGATCCCACCTATCGGGGTGAAACACCCAGATCCATTTTGTCCCGACATTTCATCGATTTGAAAGCTGTGGGTTTTGAATTCAAATAACCAAACAATGATTAACTACAGCTAAGCTCCCCAGAGACAGACAACTGGAAATGAGAATACAGATCGTCCATTTGTAGTTGTGGCCGAGTGGATAAGGCGATGGATTTGAAATCCGTTGGGGCATTCTCACGCAGGTTCGAATCCTGTCAACTACGGAGAAGTTGGGTAGCCTTTCACATTTGGCGACTCAGATCACAGCGGAGCGAATCACTTCATCCAGGACATGAATGGTGCAAGTCTCCAGTTCACTCAATGAACTGCACAGATGTACACTTGTCTTGCCAGCGTAAACCCTCCAGCATACCATTAAATCACAAAAACGATTTATGCTGTACAGGAATCTGCAACAATTCTATTCTAAGAACTACACGTAGTAAAAATTCAGCACTTCATTTCTAAAGTAAAAGAGAGATAAATTAACAGACCAATGTATTTATATTACCCATTTTGATGTTCCATTCGATAATGCTATTCAGATAAAACTCCCAGTTAAGGTTTACAGAACAGCACTTCTTTATCAAAACTAAGCAGCTGTAGGTTCTTGTCTTCGGATCTTCCTGTCTCTTATTTGTCCCTGTGTCAAAGATTTTGTGTCAAAGATCACGGATCGAAAAGTTATTTTCCAGATATATATCTTTTCAAGAAGATTGTTACATGCAAGGTCTTGGCAGTCCTCCTCCCAACAGTTCAATGTCCCCCGTCTCATACCCCCGAGCATCTGACTGGGTCCCTGTTTTTTTTTAAAGACTTTCAAGAGACGCAATTAAAATTTGAATTGAAATTTATATATTTTCCTGATTAAAATTGAAACTGAGTGGCCAAACTCGAACTATTTATGTCTCCAGGCAATGAACTAATTGAATTGTTCGACCCAGGATTACGTTGTTGTCTTATTGGGAACAGTTGTTGCTGTGTCTGGTTGTTCTGCTGCTTTTAAATCTCTTAAACGTGCACTAATATGTGTAAAACACCTCGCCTCTACAGGAAACAATGAACCATCATAATGAAGATATGTTTTCATTTTAATTTTTAAATACTTTACCCTAACATATCAATAAATTTTATACAATTTCGACTTTGTTTTTTCCTATATATACATATAAAACATGAAATAAAGACAATCCCATCTGAACACCATCAGTTGAATCTGCGATAACGTGTCTGTGATTTCATTCTAGTGACCCACAACATGTACGATTTTTAAAATGAACGTCTCTTCCATAAGAAGCCAACGAGATAGTCTCATATTATTACATATATACAACGTTTTAGCGGATTGTGGTCTGTGTACATAACCTCTCCGATCCATTGTTCATGGCACATACATTAAATTTGTAACGCCAGTACGAAACTCAATAGTTTTTTTTTGATTGTGCAGCATTTCTTCTGATAGATGTTGATTTTCTATGAAAGGTTATCAACTGGCAGTTCTTCCCCATGCTCATTTTTCCCGTTGGAGTACACCTCCAACTTTAACGTCACGACCATCGATGGCTACTTAAAAGTCTTTTAGGCGTTTGGCCTAGGTAATACTGGTTTAGTGGTTAATATCGTCTACAAATGGTCAATTGCCACATGGCATGTTACTGTCCACCGAAAAGTAGTGTTCTTCTTCAGCAAATCGGTTTACGATGCCACTACACTATTATAGTTTAGAACAGACTTCTGATAGAGTCCGCTGAGTCTGAAGAATTAAAGAAACTCTTTCTTCGAGGTTGATCATGGCAATTCCTCAGAAGCCTTCGTCCTCACGTTCCGGAGGGTGCTCAACCTGTCATGACCGATGTTACATCCCAAGAACATCACCTCTGCCTTCGTGAATTCTGTTTTATTTATGTTTGTCATCAGTTTTGCTTCTCGTGGTCGTTCAAAGAGCTCTGCCAACAGACCCTTGTGATCATTCCTTGAATTGTTAAGGATCACTCCATCGCCTAAATAGATTACACAATTTGTCAACCCGGCCATAACTCTGTGCAAGTGTCTTTGGGTGTGGCGGGCTTGTTCTTCATTCAAAAGTGCATCATTTTAAACTGATATAGCCTATATGGAGTTACAAGCGCTGAGATTTGTTCACCAACTTTGACAACGGTACCTGCTAGTAGCCACGCATTATGCCCGACTTGGTGATGTAACTGGCTTGTCCGACTTTCTGGATGCAGTCCTCCAATCTAGAAATTGGATATGAGTTCGATTTTGTAACGGCGTTGACCGTTCCATAATCCGCACAAAATTCAACACAAATCATCTGGTTTTGTAACTGAGACAATCAGCGAACTCCTCGCGCTCTGGCTTGGTTCAATGATGTTCTCGTCAAGCATGGTGTTCACCTGCATCTTGTCCTGTCAGCCTTTGAGACGGTTAAGTCGAGAGGGATACTGCTTTATCGCAGCAGAATTCCTTACATCTACTTCGTGTTCAATTGCTTTCGTCCTCCCCATGTGATTCTTGCATGTGCCCTGACTCTGTAGGAATAAAAAATCTTTCAACGCTTTTCTATGCTCCTGAGACAGACAGCTTTCTAATCCATCCCACTCCTCAAGGGCTTCATCATTTTAGAATCTGTTTTGAGGTCCATCAAAATTCAAAGCAACTGAATTCGATTTCTCACTCTGCTGGGCAGTAATGAACAACTCTTCCTCCAGTTCTTCCTTTGTTGTGTAATACGTTTTCAACATGTTCACATGACATACCGAATACAGTTTTATTTTCTATCTGACATCTTTGCAAATAGTTCAACTGACTCAACTTTTTCACAGGGACCAGTAAACCTAACTTTAAAGGGATCACCTATGATTGGTAACAGTACTGACAAGTTATCCTCGTGAGAAAACTTCTGAGTCCCAGATTTTTATCTGCCACCTGCGTAATTCTACGCTGTGCCATCTTTGGGTGTTGTTTTGCTGAATCACCGACAAATTTAGTCTCTCCCTCAATTCCATTACATGATTTAATTGTGTGATCTTCGACTTTGACCCTGTCATTTGTTTCTTTAATTAATTCCAAAGGGCAATCACTTCATGTGCGAATATGAACTTGAACGGAATTGACTAAGTGGATTCGTTTGGAACATTCTAAATGGCAAACAATACGAATGGGACATCATTTTCCCAATTATTCGGGTAATCTTGACAGGATGCTCTCTTCATGGTCTTCAAGGTCTTAAGCCATTTTTCTAAAGCTCCCAAGGATTCAGGAAGATATGCACTAGATTTAAAGTGTTGTATCTCAGCTATCAATAACCTCCTTAAACAGTCGAGCAGTAAAATTTGACCCTTAGTCTGACTGAATCTGACTAGTTAGGTCATAGCGTGTGAAGAAAGCTACTAACTCCTCTACCAGAATTGTGGCCTTGATACTCCGGGAAGGAATTGCCATTGGAAATATGGATAGCACATCCATTGTAGTCAACAAGCACTGGTTCTGACATTTAGTTCTCGGAAGGGGACGACCGCAATCAATTATAATCCAACTGAAAGATTCTCCAACTGTGGCAAATGGCAACAAAGGCGTGTTTTTATTGCCGCCTGAGGCTCACCTGCCATTTGACATATGTGACACTGTCAGAAAAAGAAAACCACATCCCGTGTGCATTCCAGGCCAATGGAAATGTTTAGTATTTAGCTCGCGTGTGTCGTAACCCTCGGTGACCCCCTATAGGTAGTTCATGTGCTACGCATAACACTTCCTCTCTATGTGGTCGCTGCAACACAGTCTTGTGTTCTTCGGCCCACTACACGAATCATATCAAGTAGTGTATCAGCTGACCTCAACTCAACTCCTTCATCTTTCTGTTTACTTGTCACTTGGTGCTGTGACTATTGAGAGTTGGATCTGTTTAACACACAGTCTGGGAAAATAGAAAAATATTTCTGTTTTAACACCTCAGTTTCTTCGTCTTCATTGGGCTTCTCCACAATAAGGGAAGTCACTTCCAGATTGGATCTTGCCAAATCATTTCCAAGCACAAACTGAATTCATGGAACTGACACTCTCTCTATCACGCCCAGGGTAAATTTCCCCGGCATAAATTGGCGCTGCAACCTGATCTTACATAAGGGAAAGCTAAATTTCTGCCCATATATCCCACAAATTACGACACTCATGGGAAACAGATATGAAAGGGTACATATTCGCCCATCTCTTACTACAAGCGACTGGTTAGATCCTGTCACTCTCAAAATTATAGCTTCTTGTTCGACTCCCCCGTTCTTTCTGAGTAAACGTTACCACAGCGGCAGATTCTTTGTAGAGATCAGGTAATAACTGCATAACCAGCCCCTGCCGAGGCTGCACATCCGTCTGCAGCTTCTCAGCTCTTCTTGCGGTCTCATGTATTACCTACATTAATGCCACCAGTTTAGCTTCTTTAAACACTTCTATTTTCCACAACACCTTTAATTAACGACAAGTACTGTGTCTTTTCGTATTCAACTTTGCCAGAATGGAAACAGCTGAGGCCTTTCACCTCCTTTCCACTCTCTTGGACTTTTTTTTTCCTGCTCTCATATCTTCCAAGTGCACCCGGTTTTTGGTTTAGTAATGCAGAATCACCCCTTCTGCCAATTTCGATCCTTCACAGGACGAATATCTGTTCAACAGCTTGTCTAATGCACCAGCATGTACTCATCTACTAATTCTGCTCCCCTTCTGACTTTCCGAAATCTTTTTTTCTTCCACTTGAATTCTTGCAATCTCTAAAAGTGTGTTTTTGAACTCGTCCAGCAGAATTATCTCTCTAATAGCCTGAAATATCCTCTCTTTATCCAAATAAGAATCCATCCATCAAAAGTATTGTGTTTATTTCTTTTTAACTCAACATAAGTCTGACCAGTGATTCAGAAACGCTCTCGATTTACTTCTGGTGCCAGTTCAGAAGCACTGAAAGTAGCCTATTTTAATCATTCATAATCTTTTCACACCTCACGTAATATCATACCAAATCCCTTCCTCGCTCTGAATTCGAGTTTAGTCTGAACTCGCATTATCCATAAATCTTCAGACTATTCCGTCTGCCTAGCCATGTTTTTCCTTGACATGAAGAAGGCTTCAACATCATCCTCATCAAATTGTTGTGGAGTTGTGACACATTTACATATATCACTAATTTCTCTTTTAATTTCCATCCTGTTAACTTGACTTTGCTGACAAATTCGCAACTTCTCAAGTTCAAATTTTCTCTTTCCTTCTCTCTCTTCTCTGTTCCTTTCTTATCTCCCTTTGCTCATCCAAGGAATTTCTCTCTCTTTTTCCTCCCTCTCTATCTCCCTTCTCTCTGTTTCTCTGTCTCTCTCCTTCTCTTATCTCACTTTTCTCATTCTTCTCCCCCTTTCTTTCTCTCTCCCTCTCGCTTTCCTCACTCTCGCTTTGTTTATCTTCTCACTCCATTTTCCTCGAGACTAATTTAATTTTTTCTACCTCAACTGCACTAAGTTGTTTTTCCGTCACAGCTTAGTGTTTGTGTAACTCCTTCAACCACTTTATTTTGTCCTTGGTTAATCCCAAATCTAACTTATTTGCTAATACTAAAAGTATGGCATTTTCTTTCACTCTAAACTTTCTTGGCAAATTTGAGAATCATCTTCAAATCTCAGAACGTCTGTTGCAGTTTTAAGACATTTCTCTCTCTTATATTTAATCAACCACAAGTCTCCAAAAATAATCACTTTGTCTCACTTGCGTTTTATTTAAAGATCTAATATACTAACCTGGAAGTGTTTCAATTTGCTGGGAATTTTCGTTTCCCGAAATCTATTCAAAGTTGTCCAAACAGGTTCAAATCCAGGACGATCCCCAAGATTGTTAGGACACAAGGTAAACACTCCTGTGAAATTTTAAACCAGCAACACAGAAAATAATTGTCCCTTGCAGGAATCTAAAATTTCGAGTGGCTGAGGGCTACTTAAAGTTAAAATTGACAACTTCATTTCTGAAAATATAACAGAGAATATTTAACGAAACACTATTGGCAATTTCTTTCTCTAAATTATCTTTTAACTTCCCTTCGATAATACGAGTCCGATACATTCCCCACTAAGATTGACAAACAACACTTTTCATCTTAAAAACTAGCAGCAGTCGGTGCTTGTCTTCGGAGCTTCCAATGTCTTCTGTTCCCTTTGTTTGCAATTTTTGCGTCACCAATTACTGAACCAAAATTTACTTTTAAGAGATATTTCTCAGCAGTCTGCTAAATGCTGGATCTTAGCAGTTCTCTTCTGAACTATTCAATTTTTCCGGTCTTATACCCAAGAACATCTGATTGTTTCATTGGCTTTTAACATTGTCAATAAAATCATATCAAACTTGTTTGGAATTAATTTTTTTTCAGGGCATATTTTAAACTGGTTGGCCGAATGCAAATTTGTTTTTCATTTCCAGGCAATGATATAATTGAGTTCTTCAAACCAGTGTTACGTTGTGGCGTTTTGAGAACACTTCGTTGTGTGTCCGGTAGTTCTGCTACTATTAAGTCTCTGAAAGGTGCACCGATATCTTCATAAGACCAATGAGCCAAGTGTCGGTAAATGAGTCGAGAACAGTGCGCAAATAGGCCTAAAGACATTCTCTGTGCTGGAGAAATCAGTGAACCTGCGGTGAGCTCCTATGCTGAAGTGCAAGGACAACGTCTGCAAAATATACCTGAGCCATGAAGGAGTGGATTCGACTCTCCCTTGATCTTTCTGTCAGACAGGATATCCTTTGGAACATTCGGACTGGGTATACAGTGCACATTCCTTGAATTAGTCCCTTGGGGAATCAGGAAGATGAAATCCTGATCATAGACAGCTGAGTGCAATTCTCTCGCTTCTCAATAACCAACGTGTTATATAACCCTGGTCCTTCCTTCACATACTCCCTGCGTTTGTGTAAAACAGATCTTTGTCCTCGCAGCCTGGCACTCAGAGGGAGATGCACGTGCGACGGGACAAAACTAGAAAGAGACGCGACATGGAAGTGTGTCATCTGTCAATTGTTTAGCCTGATGATTTGTTTTTGCTGTCCTATCAAATTGGGTTTGGGTTTGTGGGTTTTTTGGAATTTGCAAGTTACACATGAGTACCGTGTGTGACTATTTAACTGCACTGTCCATGTTCACGTCAACGGTTCACATTGTCTGGAGAAGTGTCTGGAGTTCCACCTAAAGCTGCCTTTTTCCGAGAAACTCACGGACGTGAAACCCAAGGAACTGGTAGAACCTGAAGACCTCTTTCCCTCTGGAAGTAGGTTTGCCTACTTCCAGAAACTCAACCGGTGCTACAAATCTTCTCAAACCTCTGCCCCTGTTGGGTTTGTGCCTGTGTGACTCCCTCTGTGGGTGAAAAAGTGGATCGATTCATCAAGGCAATTTCAACACAGTGAGACCATGTCAAACCTCTCTCCATTTGTTGTGTCATTTAAGATCACAGGGATAATCCCATTTACACTTGACCTGGAGACATCAGAACACGCAGAATTATGGGTCAAATGGAAATGGGGACTAGAATACATGGATAAGTATGAACAAAACAGCATAGAGGGCTGAATGGACAATTGTCACATTGTCCCATATAATGTAGGACAGGGAGAAACTGGTCTGCAGCGAAAATGATCAGAACTGAAATGTCAAAAGCAGTGTAGGTTTGCTCACTGATCTGAAAGTTTGAGATCCAGATGTATCATTACATGGCTAGGTAACATCATCAGTGGAACCACTAAGTGTAGCGAAACTGTTGTCTCCTTGCTTTCTATTTATACATTTGTCCTGGATGGGGTTCATGAGGTTTGTGGTGATGTCATTTCCTTTTCGTTTTCTGAGAGGTTGATAGATGATATCTAGATATATGTATTTGTTTATGGCGTTGTGGATGGAGTGCCAGGAGGAAGAAATCGAAAGCAACCGACGTCACAGTCGAAAGAATGTACAACGGAGAACTACAAACTTGCGGATACAGAAAAACGACAAACACTGACCAAATACTTAACTGCACCAGCAACCATCCCAACACACACAAACGAAGCTTGTCAGAACACTATTCCAACGAGCCACCATACAGTGCAGTGCAGGCGAACTTCGGAAAACAGAGGAGAACCACCTATACAACGTATTCAAGAAGAACAGACACTCAAAAAGTACAGTCCGCAGATTCCTCGAGAACAAACCACGGCAAGCAGACCAAACACAGCCAGAAACACTAATCACCTTACCATTCATCAAAGAAGTTTCAGAAATGACAGCGAGACTTAAGACCCCTCGGAATCCTAGTAGCAAACAAACCCACTAACACTCTCAAATAAAAACGAACAAACTTAAAAGACCAAGTACAACTCATGGACAAAACCAACATCATCTACAAAATTCCATGCAAGGACTGCCACAAAGACAACGTAGGACAAACAGGAAGAAGGTTAGCCACCAGGATACACGAACACCAGCTATCCACAAAAAGACACGACCCTCTCTCCATCGTAGCCCTACACACGGATGAAAGAAAAACATTTCACCTGGGACAACACATCTATCCTCGTACAGGCTAAGCAAAGATATGCCAGAGAATTCCTAGAGGCTTGGTACTCCAAACACAACGCCATAAACAAACACGTAGATCTAGATACCATCTGTCAACCACTCAGAAAACGAAAAGGAAATGACATCGACAGAAACAGGTTCGTTCGGTATTTCAACATTGTAATGCAGGCAAATTTTCAGTATTATGCGAGGGATCATCAAATTTATCAAAACTTCTCATTAGTTGACAACCGTCACTTTTACAAATTTTAAAGGTTTTATTTGGCGGTAATGCTGCTTCCGTTTCCATGAGCTGGTGGCAAGCTGTGCTTTAATGGTTACCTTTTTCTTTTCCTTTTTGTCACTTAGCAGCCATGTCAAGTGGACAATTGACCCTTTCAGTATCTTCCACAATGTGAGTTTCCATTTGTCTTTTTACTTCTGTTCATTGTCACCTTCTTTCACAGTCTCTGTCCAAATCCCTCATTTCCCATTTCAGGTCTTTGGAAACTCTGACTGCAGAAGATAGTGTGAAAGTACAGCTGATGAGGCAATTTCTCCTCCTGCTGACTGGAGTGTGTAGAACTGGGCTCACAATCTCTGGATAATATAACTGTCACTTAGGCCTGCGGCCTTCGACATGTTTCCTTTTAAATTCCAAATACAATTCATAATATTTTGCTTTTCGTGTAAAATTAATAACAGTGACAGCAGAGAATGATCAGCGTGTGATATCCGCAGTGATTCCTGCCTCACCTCGTTCTTCCCAACAAACTGAGAATGAAGGACGGAGAATAAACGAGGAGGTGAAACAAAAGCGCTTCTAGAACCGAGGTAAGAAACTCCAAATCGAATTAGCAGAACAAAACAACGAGGTGTCAAAGAGGTCCATACTCGATGTGATTGTTCGGTGTTCGAGATGGGAAAGCTATCCAGCCTGAGGCATCTTCACGTCTCTTGTTGCTGACTGAATCAGAAAGCAGATGTTTCACCAGACCTCCACGTGTCTCACTTTGCTGTCCCCACCACCTCCCCTGACCAGGTTTACATCTTCCTGCTCTTCTATGAGGTAAATGATACAATGTCATTTCGTGTCTATCACTTTCTCAGTTCCAGTTCCAACATGGCTTCGATTTCAGAGCAAATGTGAAGGTTAGACTGCAAATCCATTCATTCCTGTTGTGAAATGATTGAGTCGCTAACATGCGAATTGAGGCAAGGCATGATTCAGGATTTATGATGTTGGATCATTCGCGTTGAAAAACAGCAGACAAAATCAAAATGAGGCCTTTCAGAGACTATCTTGGGATTAATTTGACAGAGAGGCGGCATCAACAATCCGTGGTGCACTGTGACACCAGAAGATAAGTGTTACCTTGTTTTCAAACCGTGTTGCCTTCGCACTGAAAGCAAACGCGGTACCTTTGTTGCAGAAAGGGTGAGGGGACGGAAACTGCACTCCTTACCAGGATGATAATTGCTGCTGTACATGTTGGCGCACGTTCAAGACAAGGTATGAGAGCAGCTTAACAAAGTTTCAGACATCAATTAATTGTAATTGCTTTCCCTTTCACTTCTACAACAGGTATGGATTGTTTGCATCCAATTAGAAGGACTATGGTAGCAGATATCCGGAGAAACTACCACGGCAAATCCCGCGCCCAACATCTCGCTGTTTTTTTTCAGTTTTGTCGGGTCTAAATCCGAGCAATCCATCGTTAGCAGCAGCATGGCGATTCGTCGTGCTTATGAGTTGAAAGGTTCAAGAAACTAAGTCATTACCTCCTTCTCTGGGGTATCTTCGGATGATCAGTGAATCATATCTCATTGATAGAGACATGTTTCGAAAAGTGTCAGGTTCTAAGCAGACACCTGCAATAGGTCGGGAACAAGTGAAGAAGCGGAGTGGGAAAGTCAAATAAAAGTGCATGACAATGATGACTGGAACGCATGAGGCAGAAAGTAATCGTGGAGCTGGTGGTGTTAGGCTCAGTGTTGATGCCAATGGGTCTGCCTGCACTGCCCACTGTTGATTCTGGCTCACACTCACTCCAGATCAATTCACCACAATAACCCTCTTCCTCTTGGTTTGAGGATCCCTCTGGGTGTGTGAACGTGGTCAATGTGTCAAGAAAGGATGGAAAAATTCTCCTTATTCTATCCATTTAAACAGATGAACGGTACAGTTTGAAACCAATGTAAGTGCACATTGACTTTCCCTGTACATTTTCAGTGGAGAATGTTAAACTGTGAAATGTCTGTTCAAAAGCGGGCATTGATTGCAATTCTCACCAAACAACATTTTACACAAAAAAGAAAAACATTTCCAAACTTTTTGTGATGAAGTGCTTAGAGAAATACAAGTGTGGGTGGGTAAACACACACCTTGTGTAGGCACTGTGTCTCGGTTCGTTAAAGTGCTTCTCTAGTAAACAAGAGAACTTGGATTCAAATGCCAGTTGTGGATGTCCACTCTTTCAAAGGCTCATTGTTTCATCTTCTTCAAATGTCATATTGCTGATCCCGCAGCTTTCTGACTTTGAGCTCAGCCTGTTGTGATTTGATACACCTGGAGTTATTCCCTCCTTTTTCCTCCACCAATGAATGTTGTTTCTTCCAGTTAATACAAACTGGAATTTCTTTCCATTGTCCCACAAAAATTCTTTTCTTCTCTTCTGTTGCGCTCGTTCCTTCACTCCTAGTTTTAGTGGGAAGACCGAGTTGAGGCAGCAGACACTGCAGATTTGTCGGGAAATGTTGTGGCCATAGCACAGACAGCAAGAGCTGATCAGCTTCATTCTCTGCAGTCACCGATCATTCATCTTTCACCAACAGTAAATACATCATTATCATTCTATATTTCGGATGAAACTGCTTTTATTTCCGGAGGAAAAGATGTTGCATTTAGAATTCGAAAGATTCATAACATGTTGAGTAAATAATGTCTCCTTACCGCAGCCCTAAGTAACAGATACATTACCAGGAGAATGTGGGCCCAGCTATACACAATCCAGTCATTGGCGGGAGGACATAGTCTCTCAGCAACTTCACAATATTCTGCCTCCGAATGTGAGACATTTCAAAGACCAGAAATGGGAAATGAGGAATGTGAACAGATTGAGCGTCAGAAAATGTGAAACAGAGTGTTGCATACATCACACAAAGAGACAAATACAGACTCCATTGATTTAGACAACGGGGGGGCCAATTCTCCATTCGATATGGCTGCTGAGTGAGAGAAAGTAAAAGAAAAAAGTAACAATATAAGCACAAACCTTCAGCAGCTGAAAGGCAACGGAAACAGCACTACAGTCGATGAAACCATTTTAAATGTGTCGAAATGGCGGGTGTCAGCGAATGAGAAATTTTGATAAAAATGTTGACAAAACTGGTCATTTCCCCGGCATCATGATATAGCAATCTGTTTCTCTCGATCTGAAACATTAACTCTGTTTCTCTCCACACATGCTGCAAGGCGCATAGTCTATCAGTCAATCCCTGATTTTGTTTTAGATTTCCATCAACCGTAGTTCTTTATTTTGTGTTAGCATGAATCGCGTTTGGCACAAAAGTGAATCAATTCTCAGCTCCACACTTCATTTCCTGTTTCACAAACACTGTCATCACAATGGGCGGGAAGTGCCGAACTCCCATCTCCAGATTGGGAACTGAACGTGCGCCGCGGCAGTGAGTGAGTAGATCCATAATGATTACTTCACCAACGAGGGCGGCAGAAAACACTGTCTCCTTTCTCAATGACACTGCTTTTGCATTTTCCTTTCGGATCAGTCTCGCTGCAGATCGGTTTCCCCCGTCTTACATTTTTTACAGCTTTTAAAAATGCCCACTTGGCCCATCACGCTTTGTGGCTCAGAGACATCATTCTATTGTAGTCCTACTTTCCGTTTTTGCCACATAATCTCGTTTATTCTGATGTTTCCAGGGTAAATGCCAATGAAATTCTCCCTGTGATGGTAAGTGATAGAATAATGGGACTGAAGTCTGACATGGTCATACCATGTTGTAGGAGAAAGTGAGATGCTGGAGATCAGAGCTGAAAATGTGTTGCTGGAAAAGCGCAGCAGCTCCTTGGATGCTGCCTGACCTGCTGCGCTTTTCCAGCAACACATTTTCATATTATGTTGTAACCCACTTGAGAAACTCATCCTCATTTTCAGCCACAGTGGAAGATATACGGACACATCTCCCCAGAGGGGCAGAGGTCCCAGGATTATACACGTTCCATGTGCTTCATGTTTAAAGGTTCTTCGACAAAACACAGCTTTAGGTTGAACGCAAGCTCATTTTCCAGTTAATATAAAACGTTGCAGTGAGCTGTGATATAAAATCGACAGTGAGCTGTAATAATCCCACAGGTTGTTCATGTGTAATGTTCAATTTCCCAAAATCCACCGCCTTGTGGCACCTGGGAATCTGAAAGAACAGCGACAAGCAAATAACCCTCATTTAAATCAACTGACACACGGCAAACTCGAAACACTTTCACGTCGGGTCTCGTTTTGCTTCTCTGCCTGTTTCATCTCCATCTCCTTCTGACCATCCAATTCCGAAGTCACTGAGCTGTTTGATATAAACGCAGGAAGATCATAAATTCAATGATTACCTGAAAGCGGGGCTATGGAATATCAAACACCGAGTATTGAGAAGGTATGTGCTTGCACACGGCAGGATAAAGAGATACCGGGATCTTATCTTCCCGATTCTCATAGGATGCACTTTGGCAGTTATACCTAATCCCAATGTTCCAATCGATACCATATCTGGAACACAGATTGGGTAGAATCAGTTCCACCCCTTGCCAGCTCAGGTACATTTTGCAAAAGTTGTCCAGTAACTGCAGTTGGTCACAGGTCTCCAGAACAGAAAATGTCTTTTGGCACTTGCACTGTTCACATCTCTTTTCCAATTTTGTGGTCCATCAGTTCAAACGTATTTGCCATGTACATGTGCAACTGAACGGTTTGATGAGTGCGCTGGAGATTTGCACCAATCCTTACGTGGATCAATTGAATCCTCACGCCCTGATTTGATCCCAAACAATAGGATGGGTAGGAAACTTCGGTTTTCTCTGCACACAGCCGTAGTCGGCAGGATTCCAACCTCCGTGGGGAATTCCCAATGGATTTCAAGTCGAACACTTTAACTATTCGCCCACGGCAACAGAACCACGCCAGCGGTATACCTTTTCAGTTCTCTCTTTCTCCGTGGAGCTGAGGCAGAGTTAATCATTGCTGGGTTCATTTAAATTCAAAGATCAAAGCTTCCGAAAGGGCTAAATGTCGGTATATGTTGGGGCTGGATCCTCCATGCCAATAGATGGAATGGACATAGAGGTGAAAACAAAAGCAGAAATTGCACGAAAAATAACTCAACAGGTCTTGCAGCATCTGTGGAGACAGATTCAGAGACAATGTTACAAAGTTTCTTCAGATCATTATCAGAAGTTTGCTTTCCCCCACATATAATGCAAAACCTGGTGGCTTTCCCCAGAAGTTTCTGTTTTTCTTTCAGTGTCCCGAAATCCGCAGTCTGTAACATTAGTCATGAAAAGCATACAGAAACACGTTTGTGGTTTTGGATAAGATTACTGTTTTAGGGAACTATTTGCTGACCCAATTTAAAACCCAGAACTGTGCAGGAAAGAAGGCGGATGAAGTGAGAACAGTCATAGATCCGCGCCTGAAGATCTCAAACAACCGACCTTTCGTTTAACAGCCGCAAGTGTTGACCAATTTCGGCAGAGAGACTGTTGAATCCAGAGCTTGCATGGCCCTCTGAAACTGGCTGTTACTGATTTCACGTTTGGCCTGCCACTCCCTGAATGTCAATTTTCCTCTATGATTATTACTTGCCCAAAATAAAGTCCGATGTATTCATTGTGGAAACAAGGTCACAGTCTGATCGCACTATCTGCAGATACATTCATGTCACCGGTAACCGGCTCTTCTATAACCAGGACTGTATCAGTTTGAACCATTCAGTGTCTTGTCTGTACCAGAGCTTTCTCATTGTTCCAAAACCGAGATGATGTTTAAATTCCTGATGTCTAGGAATGAGGATCCTTTCAATATCTCAGATCTGAGCATGTCTGAAGAACATCAGAGTCAATGGTCCGGCCTCTTAACGAAGGGAAAGATGTCTGGACTGTCTCTGCTCAATTGCGGGGGGGGGGGGGGTTCACACTGCATTTTCCTCTAATTCTGCTTCCCAATGTGGTCGTAAAGATTCACAAAAGTGAACACCAGATTTCCTGTTGTATTTCGTTATAAAAAATCCACCTGCAAACTGACAATGTTTTCCCAAATTCACTTCATAAACCTCTGCCTTACAACATTACCAGGCATGAGGAAATCCCCTTTTCTGGACAGATTGCCGAGGGAGGTAAGGTCTTTTTTTGGAGGAAAGGTGAGCCGGATATTTCCACTGACTTTTCATAATGACGTTGGAAGGAGCAGTGAGGATGGGCAATTTGATAAACAGTAGGAAGTGTTGTCACTCACCAGGGCCAGTTACCTGAGCACTGGGATTGAAGATTTTTGAATGGAAGGCAGCACGTGCACAGAATAAATGCAATCGAGCAGTATCCGTCGAAAGAGAAACAGGAGTGTATTTGTGTTTCAGACCTCGAGTTTCCTAACTGTAGACAAATGTCCAGAACTGTTTGATGCGACTGGGTTTGAAGTTTGAAAAATAATTCGTACTGCAGGAGGTAAGTCGAAACTCAAATTGCCAATTTGTAGCCGATAGAATTCGAACCAATGCAGAGAAACCCCGGAAGGATTGCTAACGCATCACCTTATCCCCTCAGCCGCAGCTACGTGGGGCGTGGTGACCCTTTTGCATTGCTTCTGGAATGGAGGCTTGCAACCTGAAAGACTGCTTCCTGGCTTGCTCTGTCTGCACAATGATCTCAATATTTGCTTTCCATATATATTTGTTAAGAACGGAGGAAGCTGATGGGAGTTGAACTGAACGACACACATTGATGTTGGATAGAGTGGATGGGAAGAATCCATTTTCATGCGCAGTGAGATTAATAAACTTGGTAATGATCGAGAAAGAAAGATGTCGTTTCATTTGTTTAATGTCTGCCAGCGCCAAATGGATCACAGCTGATGAAGTGTTTTTGAAGCAGATACGTCATCGGCAAATCGAATTTGTAAATCAGGGCAGATTGTTTAACCAGAGGTCCACCTCCAAACGGACCCCACCACCAGGGATATATTTCCCTTCCCTCCCCTATCAGCGTTCCACAAAGACCACTCCCTTCGTGACTCCCTCGTCAGGTCCACACACCCCACCAACCCAACCTCCACTCCCAGCACCTTCCCCTGCAACCGCAGGAAATATAAAACTTGCGCCCACACCTCCTCCCTTACTTCTCTCCAAGGTCCCAAGGGATCATTCCATATCCACCACAAATTCACCTGCACCTCCACACATATCATCTATTGCATCCGCTGCACCCGATGTGGCCTCCTCTATATTGGGGAGACGGGCTGCCTAATTGCGGAACGCTTCAGGGAACACCTCTGGGACGCCCGGACCAACCAACCCAATCACCCCGTGGCTCAACACTTTAACTCTCCCTCCCACTCCACCGAAGACATGCAGGTCCTTGGACTCCTCCATCGGCAGAACATAACAACACGACTGTAGGAGGAAGAGCGCCTCATCTTCCGCCTGGGAACCCTCCAACCACAAGGAATGAACTCAGATTTCTCCAGTTTCCTCATTTCCCCTCCCCCCACCTTGTGTCAGTCGGTTCCCTCAACTCAGCACCGCCCTCCTAACCTGCAATCTTCTTCCTGACCTCTCCGCCCCCACCCCACTCCGGCCTATCACCCTCACCTTGACCTCCTTCCACCTATCACATCTCCATCGCCCCTCCCCCAAGTCCCTCCTCCCTACCTTTTATCTTAGCCTGCCTGGCACACTCTCCTCATTCCTGATGAAGGGCTCTGGCCCGAACGTCGGATTTCCTGTTCCTTGGATGCTGCCTAACCTGCTGTGCTTTAACCAGCAACACATTTTCAGAGTTCAGGATTAAACAAATCAGCCGGGATCTCATTGACCGTTGACGCTGACGGGATGGCCCAAATGGCTTCCATCTGCACCAATGCCATTTCTGTGAATTTGAAAATGCTGGAGACCATAGTAACGGAAGTAAAGCAGATAGTTGAGAAAAGATGATTGTAAACACAGTCAACATTTTTCGTTGAAAGGAAAATCACACTTTGGCAATTTGCCAGAGATGTTTTGCTGACATGACATGAAGATTTCATCAAGGAAGCAGATAGATGAACTCTATTTCTATTTCTAGCAGAGACTCAATGTGGGGTTAAATAATAAAACGTCGTTGAACAAGTTAAGAGTTCATGGTGTTGTGTAATAAATGACCTTTGACTGTCCATTATTTACTGAACACAAGCCACCGAATCATGTGTAATTTTTAAAGTTGTAAAATGTAAATCGTGAAATGCAGTAATGTCAGGCATATGGCTTCAATGATGTTTCTCTGTATTAACGACCTGATGAAGTGGCAGAGTGAAATTTGTCCAGTTTTGCTGATGATGTACAATAGATTGGAGGACATCTGGTGATGAGGTTGGGGAATCTGCAACGCGATATACTGTATGTAGGTCGTCTGGGTAAGGAAAAAAAATGACAGATGCAGTTTCCTGTCGGGTATGTGAGGCCATGAATTCGGTAGGAAGAGTCAAAGTCCGAAAACAATTAAAATCGAGAGAAACTGCAATAAAATGTGATGCAGAAGAATCTGGATGTTCTTACGCATGAAACAAAGATGAGCGACTGATTTATTATTTTCTGGCAAAAAGATCCATACCCTTCTCTAATTTTTGCAATGAGATGGTTTTCCAGGAAATCACTGGAACTAAGGAATCTTTAATTAATCGAAGACCATGATAAGTTTCGTTTTGTTCGATGGGACATATTTGATGCATCGTTTAATGTTCTCTGAACTTTCTTTACAAATGAGCCGAGACTGGGCGAGTAAAATTAAGATCACTGAAGATTATTGCCATCCTTTGTTTATCACACACAATTTTTTTCTCATATGTTTTATTTCACATCATAGTTGCTGTGAGTGGGCTTGCAAACTACACCCGCTGGTGACTTGATTCCTCACAATTTCTCATCTCTAAACAAACAGATTCTACATTCTTACAATTGGACTATTTTCGACAGTCTTGTGTCCCATATCTCAGGAGGAATCCACTGCACTTGTATCGTGTTCAGAGGATGTTCATGAGAATGTTCTCAGGACTGAGGCATGGATGTGGAGTTAGGTTCGCACGCTTTAGCTGGGAGGTTCATTTCAGAAGTTTCATCACTCTGTTGGTAAATCTTCAGTGGGCCTCAGGCGAATCAGTGAACATGATTCCTGTTTTCTATTTATATGTTTGGGTTTCTTTGGGTTGGTGATGTTATTTCCTGTGGTGATGTCATTTCTTGTTATTTTCCTCAGGGGGTGGTAGATGGGGTATAACGCGATTTGTTTGTTGATCGTGTTCTGGCTGCAATTCCAAGCTTCTTGGAATTCTCGATTGCGTCTGTTTGTCTTGTCCTAAGATGGATGTATTGTTCCAGTCGATGTGGTATCTTTCCTCAGCTGTAAGGATACTAGTGAGAGGGTCATATCGTTTTGTGGATAGTTGGCGTTCATGTATCGTCGGGCTAGTTTTGTGCCTGTTTGTCCAATATATTGTTTGTTACAGTTCTTGCACGTTATTTCGTAAATTGTATTAGTTTTGCTTGTGGTCTGTATGGGCTCTTCTAACTTCATTAGTTGCTGTTTTACTGTTTGGTTAATGTGATTCTATTCTCGGTGGAGTTTGGAGAGATGAACAGGCATCTAAGTGAAAAGTGCAGAATACTGAATGTCCTGGGCGGAGTGGATGTTGGGAAAATGTTTCCATTAGTTGGAGATACTAGGACCTGAGGGCATAGACTTAGAGTTAAGCGAAGACCAAATAGAACAGAGATAAGGATAAAATTCTTCATCAAATGAGTGGTGAGATTATGGAATTCATTGCCACAGAAGGCTGAGGAGGCCAGGCCGATGAGTATGTATAAGACTGAGATAGATAGATAGGTTCTTGAGAATCAAGGGATACGAGGAGAAGCGGGAGAATGACGTGAGGAAACGTATCATGCAAGATTGAAATGTATAGACGACTTGATGGTCTGAATGGACTAATATCTGCTCCTATATGTTATGGTCTAATATGCTAACTAAGTGCCCAAACTGTGTGTTCTGCAATGTTTGTTGTGTCAAGTTGCATTTTGCCTCAGTTTAGATACACAGCTTGTTATCAGCTGCAGATTTCATTTCGAGTTACTTGATCTTAAATCCACACCTTGATTACCAGAAAACGCTGAAAAATAATCAGAAACTCAGAGGGCGAGAGGGCTAGGTGGAGGGAGAGGGGGTGCAGAGTGAGAGAGAGAGAGAGAGACATCAAGATGGTTTCAATAGATCTGGGAATGCTAGACATTGAACAGGCTTTAACAATAAGTGGTTTGTATCAAGAAAAAAAAGAAAGTTCTAAGTTAGGGTGGAACACAGGAACAATGGAATATCAGAGCCGTTAAGCCCGGAGAAGAGAAATAAAGTGTGTGCCGGGGCCAGCTTCCAACTGAAAGAAAATAAAGGACATAAACAATTGGAAACAAAACAGTGGAAAGTATGTAAATTCTGAATTTGTTGCATATGGTTTTGAATCCAGGAAGCGAGGAAGTGTGGAGGAAGGAAGCTAGAGAACTCATTAGTTTGTCACCTGGACCCACTCTCTATCCTGTTTTAAGCAACACATTATAAATTAGACCACGTGGCCCAAAGGTCGAGGTGCTCACTGGCTGTCAGTCTCTCTTCTCCGGTTGTGCTTGAACACTGGAAACCTTTGAGACAGAACGTTCTGGGGAATCTTTTTCCCTGAGTTTGGCTTCTGCTCAATTAATCTGTTCTCCTCTAAGGTTCTCAGACTTTCTTTCGTGAATTTCTTTCCTGAGCTGACAATGTCACTTATATCTTCTTTCACAGGGGATTGAATAGAGACCTCAACGAAACAGCACATCAAAATTTGAAAGAGTGACCCTTCTGCAGGGCCTGAAAATAAACAGCCTTCAACTGTCAAAGGAAAAACTGTCAAGGGATAACCAGGTTTGACCTACAAAGAATGAAACCTGAAAGCAACAACACCCCCAGATTTTATGGACTACATAAAGTGCACAAACCAGACATCCCACTCAGACCCAAAGTATCACTACCAGGGACACCATCACACAAACTGGCTAAAGAACTGCAACAGAAATAAAAACACCTGATCAGCGGATCCAGACACTCTATACAGTCAACGCTGGAATTCTTGGACATCATCAGAAATATCCATATAGACAAGGAAGAAACTATGCTCTCATTCGATGTAACGGCATTGTTCACTTCTATCGACAAAACCGTAGCCAGAGAAACAATAGCCAGCCTGCTGGACATACAGAACAGACAACAGGGCGTTGAATCTTTCAACACGGATGGCATAGTTAAACTACTAGGCCGGTGCCTCACAACACGCTTCATATTCAACAACCAAATATATGAACGGTACACCAATGGGCTCACCCATCTCTGGACTCATAGCAGAAGCGGTAATGCAAAGGTTAGAACAAACTGTCTAACCGCAAATTCAACTCTGGGTCAGATATGAGGATTGCACCTTTGTAATCATTAAAAACACAGAAATAGAGAACACACACCCGATCATCAACTCCATCCTCACAGGAATCCGATTCACTAGAGAAGAAGAAAAGGACAATCAACTCCCATTCCTAGATGGTACAGAGAACACCGAACAGAGAATTCACCACAAAGGTATACAGGAAAGTCACTCACACAGACCAAGTCCTGAACTATGAAAGCAACCACCCCATCACACACGAAATAAGTTGCATCAAAACACACTTCAAAAGGGCAACAACACACTTCAGTACACCAGGACTGCAAAAACAGGAAGAATAACACCAATACAATGTTTTCACCAAAAACGGATAACCCCGCAATTTCATCAACAGATGCCTAAGGGAAAGGCAACGGAACGAGAACATGCCACAACGCAAATGAGTAGCCACACTACCATACATCAAGAATGTTTCAAAACTGACAACCAGATTACTGCGACCACGAGGACTCATAGCAGCACACAAACCAACAGCCACTCTCAGACAACGACTCACCAGAACGAAGAACCCGATTACCAGCATGAGCAAAACCAACACAGTGTACAAACTCCCATGCAAGGACTGCACAAAACACTACACAGGACAAACAGGAAGACAAATAACGATCCGCATCCATGAACACCAATTAGCCAAGAAACGACACGACCAGCTATCCTGAGCAGCTACACACGCAGATGACAAGCAACATGAGTTCGACTGGGACAACACTACTATTCTAGGACAAGCCAAACAGAGATCAGCCAGGGAATTCCTAGAGGCAATGCACTCATCCACAGATTCAATCAATAAGCACATCGACCTGGATCAAATATACCGACCACAGCAAAGGACAGCTGGAACTGACAACCGGAAGTAGAAAAGACAAACCACTATAAATTCCGGAGGAAACATCACAGGAGCGCTTCACAGGAGGCTCCCAAGCACTGAGGATGTCACATAGACAGGGGATGAAACGTATGCAACAAAAATTCGCAGTCCGGCCAACAGAACCACAACAACGAGCAACCGAGTTACAAATCTTCTCGCGAAGTTTTAACCCCAGTCCTGTTTCTCAAGGATGTGGAGGGGACCGGGTTTGAGAGTTGGGTTTGAGTTTCGCTGTCTTTGCTCTCGCTTCTGGTCTTACACATCCTCCGCCGTTTTCCTTCACTCACTCTCCATCTTGCACTCTCTCTACCTACCAATCTCCATGTCTCTGAATTACGTGATGCTTGGTTTTGCTTCTGTCGTGAAGAGATCACAGGCAATTGTTCGTGGAAAACAGCAGGGATGAAGACACAAGCTGCTGTTAGGGCAACATATGGAGTGATGTGTTCGCAGATTGTTTCCAAGACAACAGATTGGGAATGGGGTTGCAGGTTCTTGGTAGGGAACAGAATGATTTAACAGGCCATCAGTCGTAGAACAGAGTGGAGAACGTTTCACAGGTAATTCCTGGGGGAGCAGAGTGGGGATTGAGTTACACATTGTTGCGACGTAAGCAAAATGGGGCTGGGATCAGATCATATTGCTACGAAAACAGTCACGAAACGGGATCACAGGCCAATGCCTGGACAACGGAGTCAGAATGGGATTACAGGTCGTTGATGGGAGAAAAACGTGATTACCCGGGGATTAAGTGTCGAGTGGGAAAGTGCCAAATTGTCGCTGCTGTCATGATCGTGTTCGCCTCCAGCGTGGAAAATTGCAAACTGCTTTACGTTCCAAGCATGTTGACCTCAACAGGACAACTTTCACGTTCACACGGAACATGATACACACCGGACTACAGGGAAAATGCACAAAGCTGAGCAGGTCCAGTTCCACATCATACGGTGCAGCATAGTTTCAGTCACTGTGTCTGTTTTGTAGAATAAGAGTCCAAAGAATGTTCTCCACCCTAACACCGGAGGTAGCATTACAATACGAGAACGACCGATCACATTGTGAGGATGCTCTGACCTCGGGGCCAGTTCGAGATGCCACTTTCCTTGCCTTTTTATGCAATTGGCTGCAGGGATGTTCACACCTGGACATGAGCCACATCGATACAACTGAGTTGGAAACCTGCGTGGGAATCAACGAGAAGCGACTCAATAAATCTTGCTAAATTCCATGGTGCTTATTAGAAATGCAGTTTCTGTTCACCTCAATTTAAAAGGCAGTTTTTGAACATAGTAACTGAAATCAAAAGCTAATTATCTCACCCCACCTCCACTCCGGGAGAGGTGCTAACTGCACTTGATTGCTTTTTGTTCTCGATGTGAAGAGCTCTCACGCCTGAGTCACCTTCACGCCTCTTGTTGCTGAGTGACTCAAAAAGAAGGAGTTTCACCAGAGCTGCAACTGCCTCACTTTCCCAGTCGCTCTCCCCGTTGACATTTTCCTGCTCATCAGTGATTTAAAGAAAACCAAAAGGATGCGATGTTATTCTGCAGCCTCTTTGTCGATTCCTCCGTTTAAATTCCAACATGGCTTAGATCTCGGGGCGCACCTTAATACTAGCTTTGAAAGCACAGGTCCAGAGCTTCCTCTGAGAGTGCAATTTCTTTCATTGCTGTTGCTGATTGAATGAGCCACTAACGTGCGAACTGCTCCAAAACATGATTCAGGACCTCTGGTGCCAATTCTCGCACTTTGAATAACGACAGACAGCTTCCAAATGAGGCCTTTCAGATACGACTTTGGGGTACATTTGGCAGACAGAATAGTTCAGGAATCCGTGGTGCACTGTGACACCAGCGCATCACCTTCTTCCCTGTCTTTGAACCGGGCCGCCTCAGCAAGGAATGCAAATGCAGTATTGCTCTTCGTGGAAGGATCGGTAACTACACTCTCAAACTGAATGGCACATGATCAGAAGCAGTTTGTAGAATATCTTTACAATGCTCTGCACAGTAATCAAATGGAAATGCATTGCATTTCACGACGAGAGCAGATTTGTTCAAGCAAATTCGAAGGCAGGTTTGCAGATGGGAAAGCAAGCAGGAAAGCTCCGTTCTTGTCCATGTAAAAGGCTGCAGATGAAGAACAAAACAGTTTCGACCGCGGGAACCTATCTTGCGGAAGGTGAACGTGCTGATCACTATGCTACAGAAACAAGCCCACAGCCGCCCCTGCTGCAGCTCAGTGGTATCCGACACTGAAAGTTGAAGACATTCTACCTTTCACCTTTCTGTTTCCAAATGCTCGTTGTTTCATGGGAGTTGTTTAATTTTTGCTGTGTGGTATGCATGGACGAGATACACCGAAGTATCTGTTTTCACCCGGTGTAGCCCAATAACGTTGTGTTGCTTACACCGGCTTTAAAAGGATAACTTTTTAGCCGAGCTGGCCGTCGCAGTCTGTGGCACAATCTTTAGTCTGTTCGACTGCTCACTGGAAAGGTAGTATTGTGAAACACTGCAGAAACGAAGGACTTCCTTACTTTTGCTCCGACTGACCATACTCTGTGAAATTTTCCCAGATTCTCAGTTGAGGAGTTTTTGCAGCTGGAAATTATCTCAGAAAGCCTGTTAATTCGTAATGTATTGAACGAATCGCAAAACAGAAAACATTTGACACGCAACAGAAACAAAACTGGCAAACCAAATGCATTTTCAGATACAGTGAGCATGAATGCTAAACGTGAGACACTCCGAGCGCATGAGCCATAAAGTAATCTCACAACTAACATCAGGGCAATTCCAAACTACTCTTTCAATGATACTTGAGCCTCAGTGCACCACCATATCCCAGACAATGCTGAAAAGAGAGAAAGAAAGAACACAATAAGAATAGGCCACAAAAAGTGAATTTCACCAATCACAGTCTCGATTAGATCACCTTTCCCTTCCGGTGTCTCCGGGACGGAAACGAAGGAAATTGGAGAAATTCAATAACATATGACATCAAAACTCATCGGAACGATTTTCCCATTCGTCAGAAAGCCAAGTAACGATGAATCGACTCACCGCAGGACTTTGTTTCACAACAGCGATGAAATAGCAGTCTCCATTCGGTTCCAGTAAAATCTCAACATGCTTGGAACATAAAGCAACAGTAGAGCTGTTTGCAATTTTCCACGCGGGAGGCGAACACGATCAAGACAGCATAGCCAATTTGGCACTTTCCCACTACACATTTAATTCTCCGGGAAGCAAATCAAATTGTTTTGTGAACAGAAGTACAGCGGGAATGGAAACAGCATTTTAACAAGCTGTGTCGTTGCAACTGATCAGTAGAAATGGCAGTGGTGGGATTCGAACACACGCCCCTGTCGAGACTGGAGCCTTAATCCAGCGCCTTAGACCGCTCGGCCACACTACCAGCAGCGCTGCCGCCCAATTTTCTTGCATTTCCAATTGAGCTCCTGCATGACAACAGATGGAAAGTCACGTGAAATGGGTTCCATGATTCCTCTCCGACTCGCACGGCTGCTTGGATGTGCCGGCTACAATATCAATTTCGCAACAAATAATGATAGCTCATCAATCCGGATAAAAATCAATGGTAAGCTGAGGCTATCTTCTCAGACTCTTTTCAGCTACAAATGTATCTGTGAGTGCGTGAGCAAACATGTTCGCTTATGATTTGGTCAAATAACCATGAACTGCTTGACATTACTGCAATTTCGATTCTTGCTTTGCTAAATGATTTCACCCATTGCTCGAAACAGGACAACTTTCACGTTTACACGGAACATGAAACACACCGGACTACAGGGAAAATGCACAAAGCTGAGCAGGCCGTGTTCCACATCATACCGTGCAGCATAGTTTCAGTCACTGTGTCTGTTTTGCAGAATAAGAGTCCCAAAGAATGTTCTCCAGCCTAAAAGCGGAGGTAGCATTACAATCCGAGAACGACCGATCACAGTGTGAGGATGCTCTGACCTCGGGGCCAGTTCGAGATGCCACTTTCCTTGCCTTTTACATAAACCGTGCAATTGGCTGCAGGGATGTTCACACCTGGACATGAGCCACATCGATACAACTGAGTTGGAAACCTGCGTGGGAATCAACGAGAAGCGACTCAATAAATCTTGCTAAATTCCATGGTGCTTATTAGAAATGCAGTTTCTGTTCACCTCAATTTAAAAGGCAGTTTTTGAACATAGTAACTGAAATCAAAAGCTAATTATCTCACCCCACCTCCACTCCGGGAGAGGTGCTAACTGCACTTGATTGCTTTTTGTTCTCGATGTGAAGAGCTCTCACGCCTGAGTCACCTTCACGCCTCTTGTTGCTGAGTGACTCAAAAAGAAGGAGTTTCACCAGAGCTGCAACTGCCTCACTTTCCCAGTCGCTCTCCCCGTTGACATTTTCCTGCTCATCAGTGATTTAAAGAAAACCAAAAGGATGCGATGTTATTCTGCAGCCTCTTTGTCGATTCCTCCGTTTAAATTCCAACATGGCTTAGATCTCGGGGCGCACCTTAATACTAGCTTTGAAAGCACAGGTCCAGAGCTTCCTCTGAGAGTGCAATTTCTTTCATTGCTGTTGCTGATTGAATGAGCCACTAACGTGCGAACTGCTCCAAAACATGATTCAGGACCTCTGGTGCCAATTCTCGCACTTTGAATAACGACAGACAGCTTCCAAATGAGGCCTTTCAGATACGACTTTGGGGTACATTTGGCAGACAGAATAGTTCAGGAATCCGTGGTGCACTGTGACACCAGCGCATCACCTTCTTCCCTGTCTTTGAACCGGGCCGCCTCAGCAAGGAATGCAAATGCAGTATTGCTCTTCGTGGAAGGATCGGTAACTACACTCTCAAACTGAATGGCACATGATCAGAAGCAGTTTGTAGAATATCTTTACAATGCTCTGCACAGTAATCAAATGGAAATGCATTGCATTTCACTACGAGAGCAGATTTGCTCAAGCAAATTCGAAGGCAGGTTTGCAGATGGGAAAGCAAGCAGGAAAGCTCCGTTCTTGTCCATGTAAAAGGCTGCAGATGAAGAACAAAACAGTTTCGACCGCGGGAACCTATCTTGCGGAAGGTGAACGTGCTGATCACTATGCTACAGAAACAAGCCCACAGCCGCCCCTGCTGCAGCTCAGTGGTATCCGACACTGAAAGTTGAAGACATTCTACCTTTCACCTTTCTGTTTCCAAATGCTCGTTGTTTCATGGGAGTTGTTTAATTTTGGCTGTGTGGTATGCATGGACGAGATACACCGAAGTATCTGTTTTCACCCGGTGTAGCCCAATAACGTTGTGTTGCTTACACCGGCTTTAAAAGGATAACTTTTTAGCCGAGCTGGCCGTCGCAGTCTGTGGCACAATCTTTAGTCTGTTCGACTGCTCACTGTAGTATTGTGAAACACTGCAGAAACGAAGGACTTCCTTACTTTTGCTCCGACTGACCATACTCTGTGAAATTTTCCCAGATTCTCAGTTGAGGAGTTTTTGCAGCTGGAAATTATCTCAGAAAGCCTGTTAATTCGTAATGTATTGAACGAATCGCAAAACAGAAAACATTTGACACGCAACAGAAACAAAACTGGCAAACCAAATGCATTTTCAGATACAGTGAGCATGAATGCTAAACGTGAGACACTCCGAGCGCATGAGCCATAAAGTAATCTCACAACTAACATCAGGGCAATTCCAAACTACTCTTTCAATGATACATGAGCCTCAGTGCACCACCATATCCCAGACAATGCTGAAAAGAGAGAAAGAAAGAACATAATAAAAATAGGCCACAAAAAGTGAATTTCACCAATCACAGTCTCGATTAGATCACCTTTCCCTTCCGGTGTCTCCGGGACGGAAACGAAGGAAATTGGAGAAATTCAATAACATATGACATCAAAACTCATCGGAACGATTTTCCCATTCGTCAGAAAGCCAAGTAACGATGAATCGACTCACCGCAGGACTTTGTTTCACAACAGCGATGAAATAGCAGTCTCCATTCGGTTCCAGTAAAATCTCAACATGCTTGGAACATAAAGCAACAGTAGAGCTGTTTGCAATTTTCCACGCGGGAGGCGAACACGATCAAGACAGCATAGCCAATTTGGCACTTTCCCACTACACATTTAATTCTCCGGGAAGCAAATCAAATTGTTTTGTGAACAGAAGTACAGCGGGAATGGAAACAGCATTTTAACAAGCTGTGTCGTTGCAACTGATCAGTAGAAATGGCAGTGGTGGGATTCGAACACACGCCCCTGCCGAGGCTGGAGCCTTAATCCAGCGCCTTAGACCGCTCGGCCACACTACCAGCAGCGCTGCCGCCCAATTTTCTTGCATTTCCAATTGAGCTCCTGCATGACAACAGATGGAAAGTCACGTGAAATGGGTTCCATGATTCCTCTCCGACTCGCACGGCTGCTTGGATGTGCCGGCTACAATATCAATTTCGCAACAAATAATGATAGCTCATCAATCCGGATAAAAATCAATGGTAAGCTGAGGCTATCTTCTCAGACTCTTTTCAGCTACAAATGTATCTGTGAGTGCGTGAGCAAACATGTTCGCTTATGATTTGGTCAAATAACCATGAACTGCTTGACATTACTGCAATTTCGATTCTTGCTTTGCTAAATGATTTCACCCATTGCTCGAAACAGGACAACTTTCACGTTTACACGGAACATGAAACACACCGGACTACAGGGAAAATGCACAAAGCTGAGCAGGCCGTGTTCCACATCATACCGTGCAGCATAGTTTCAGTCACTGTGTCTGTTTTGCAGAATAAGAGTCCCAAAGAATGTTCTCCAGCCTAAAAGCGGAGGTAGCATTACAATCCGAGAACGACCGATCACAGTGTGAGGATGCTCTGACCTCGGGGCCAGTTCGAGATGCCACTTTCCTTGCCTTTTACATAAACCGTGCAATTGGCTGCAGGGATGTTCACACCTGGACATGAGCCACATCGATACAACTGAGTTGGAAACCTGCGTGGGAATCAACGAGAAGCGACTCAATAAATCTTGCTAAATTCCATGGTGCTTATTAGAAATGCAGTTTCTGTTCACCTCAATTTAAAAGGCAGTTTTTGAACATAGTAACTGAAATCAAAAGCTAATTATCTCACCCCACCTCCACTCCGGGAGAGGTGCTAACTGCACTTGATTGCTTTTTGTTCTCGATGTGAAGAGCTCTCACGCCTGAGTCACCTTCACGCCTCTTGTTGCTGAGTGACTCAAAAAGAAGGAGTTTCACCAGAGCTGCAACTGCCTCACTTTCCCAGTCGCTCTCCCCGTTGACATTTTCCTGCTCATCAGTGATTTAAAGAAAACCAAAAGGATGCGATGTTATTCTGCAGCCTCTTTGTCGATTCCTCCGTTTAAATTCCAACATGGCTTAGATCTCGGGGCGCACCTTAATACTAGCTTTGAAAGCACAGGTCCAGAGCTTCCTCTGAGAGTGCAATTTCTTTCATTGCTGTTGCTGATTGAATGAGCCACTAACGTGCGAACTGCTCCAAAACATGATTCAGGACCTCTGCTGCCAATTCTCGCACTTTGAATAACGACAGACAGCTTCCAAATGAGGCCTTTCAGATACGACTTTGGGGTACATTTGGCAGACAGAATAGTTCAGGAATCCGTGGTGCACTGTGACACCAGCGCATCACCTTCTTCCCTGTCTTTGAACCGGGCCGCCTCAGCAAGGAATGCAAATGCAGTATTGCTCTTCGTGGAAGGATCGGTAACTACACTCTCAAACTGAATGGCACATGATCAGAAGCAGTTTGTAGAATATCTTTACAATGCTCTGCACAGTAATCAAATGGAAATGCATTGCATTTCACTACGAGAGCAGATTTGTTCAAGCAAATTCGAAGGCAGGTTTGCAGATGGGAAAGCAAGCAGGAAAGCTCCGTTCTTGTCCATGTAAAAGGCTGCAGATGAAGAACAAAACAGTTTCGACCGCGGGAACCTATCTTGCGGAAGGTGAACGTGCTGATCACTATGCTACAGAAACAAGCCCACAGCCGCCCCTGCTGCAGCTCAGTGGTATCCGACACTGAAAGTTGAAGACATTCTACCTTTCACCTTTCTGTTTCCAAATGCTCGTTGTTTCATGGGAGTTGTTTAATTTTGGCTGTGTGGTATGCATGGACGAGATACACCGAAGTATCTGTTTTCACCCGGTGTAGCCCAATAACGTTGTGTTGCTTACACCGGCTTTAAAAGGATAACTTTTTAGCCGAGCTGGCCGTCGCAGTCTGTGGCACAATCTTTAGTCTGTTCGACTGCTCACTGTAGTATTGTGAAACACTGCAGAAACGAAGGACTTCCTTACTTTTGCTCCGACTGACCATACTCTGTGAAATTTTCCCAGATTCTCAGTTGAGGAGTTTTTGCAGCTGGAAATTATCTCAGAAAGCCTGTTAATTCGTAATGTATTGAACGAATCGCAAAACAGAAAACATTTGACACGCAACAGAAACAAAACTGGCAAACCAAATGCATTTTCAGATACAGTGAGCATGAATGCTAAACGTGAGACACTCCGAGCGCATGAGCCATAAAGTAATCTCACAACTAACATCAGGGCAATTCCAAACTACTCTTTCAATGATACTTGAGCCTCAGTGCACCACCATATCCCAGACAATGCTGAAAAGAGAGAAAGAAAGAACATAATAAGAATAGGCCACAAAAAGTGAATTTCACCAATCACAGTCTCGATTAGATCACCTTTCCCTTCCGGTGTCTCCGGGACGGAAACGAAGGAAATTGGAGAAATTCAATAACATACGACATCAAAACTCATCGGAACGATTTTCCCATTCGTCAGAAAGCCTAGTAACGATGAATCGACTCACCGCAGGACTTTGTTTCACAACAGCGATGAAATAGCAGTCTCCATTCGGTTCCAGTAAAATCTCAACATGCTTGGAACATAAAGCAACAGTAGAGCTGTTTGCAATTTTCCACGCGGGAGGCGAACACGATCAAGACAGCATAGCCAATTTGGCACTTTCCCACTACACATTTAATTCTCCGGGAAGCAAATCAAATTGTTTTGTGAACAGAAGTACAGCGGGAATGGAAACAGCATTTTAACAAGCTGTGTCGTTGCAACTGATCAGTAGAAATGGCAGTGGTGGGATTCGAACCCACGCCCCTGTCGAGACTGGAGCCTTAATCCAGCGCCTTAGACCGCTCGGCCACACTACCAGCAGCGCTGCCGCCCAATTTTCTTGCATTTCCAATTGAGCTCCTGCATGACAACAGATGGAAAGTCACGTGAAATGGGTTCCATGATTCCTCTCCGACTCGCACGGCTGCTTGGATGTGCCGGCTACAATATCAATTTCGCAACAAATAATGATAGCTCATCAATCCGGATAAAAATCAATGGTAAGCTGAGGCTATCTTCTCAGACTCTTTTCAGCTACAAATGTATCTGTGAGTGCGTGAGCAAACATGTTCGCTTATGATTTGGTCAAATAACCATGAACTGCTTGACATTACTGCAATTTCGATTCTTGCTTTGCTAAATGATTTCACCCATTGCTCGAAACAGGACAACTTTCACGTTTACACGGAACATGAAACACACCGGACTACAGGGAAAATGCACAAAGCTGAGCAGGCCGTGTTCCACATCATACCGTGCAGCATAGTTTCAGTCACTGTGTCTGTTTTGCAGAATAAGAGTCCCAAAGAATGTTCTCCAGCCTAAAAGCGGAGGTAGCATTACAATCCGAGAACGACCGATCACAGTGTGAGGATGCTCTGACCTCGGGGCCAGTTCGAGATGCCACTTTCCTTGCCTTTTACATAAACCGTGCAATTGGCTGCAGGGATGTTCACACCTGGACATGAGCCACATCGATACAACTGAGTTGGAAACCTGCGTGGGAATCAACGAGAAGCGACTCAATAAATCTTGCTAAATTCCATGGTGCTTATTAGAAATGCAGTTTCTGTTCACCTCAATTTAAAAGGCAGTTTTTGAACATAGTAACTGAAATCAAAAGCTAATTATCTCACCCCACCTCCACTCCGGGAGAGGTGCTAACTGCACTTGATTGCTTTTTGTTCTCGATGTGAAGAGCTCTCACGCCTGAGTCACCTTCACGCCTCTTGTTGCTGAGTGACTCAAAAAGAAGGAGTTTCACCAGAGCTGCAACTGCCTCACTTTCCCAGTCGCTCTCCCCGTTGACATTTTCCTGCTCATCAGTGATTTAAAGAAAACCAAAAGGATGCGATGTTATTCTGCAGCCTCTTTGTCGATTCCTCCGTTTAAATTCCAACATGGCTTAGATCTCGGGGCGCACCTTAATACTAGCTTTGAAAGCACAGGTCCAGAGCTTCCTCTGAGAGTGCAATTTCTTTCATTGCTGTTGCTGATTGAATGAGCCACTAACGTGCGAACTGCTCCAAAACATGATTCAGGACCTCTGCTGCCAATTCTCGCACTTTGAATAACGACAGACAGCTTCCAAATGAGGCCTTTCAGATACGACTTTGGGGTACATTTGGCAGACAGAATAGTTCAGGAATCCGTGGTGCACTGTGACACCAGCGCATCACCTTCTTCCCTGTCTTTGAACCGGGCCGCCTCAGCAAGGAATGCAAATGCAGTATTGCTCTTCGTGGAAGGATCGGTAACTACACTCTCAAACTGAATGGCACATGATCAGAAGCAGTTTGTAGAATATCTTTACAATGCTCTGCACAGTAATCAAATGGAAATGCATTGCATTTCACTACGAGAGCAGATTTGTTCAAGCAAATTCGAAGGCAGGTTTGCAGATGGGAAAGCAAGCAGGAAAGCTCCGTTCTTGTCCATGTAAAAGGCTGCAGATGAAGAACAAAACAGTTTCGACCGCGGGAACCTATCTTGCGGAAGGTGAACGTGCTGATCACTATGCTACAGAAACAAGCCCACAGCCGCCCCTGCTGCAGCTCAGTGGTATCCGACACTGAAAGTTGAAGACATTCTACCTTTCACCTTTCTGTTTCCAAATGCTCGTTGTTTCATGGGAGTTGTTTAATTTTGGCTGTGTGGTATGCATGGACGAGATACACCGAAGTATCTGTTTTCACCCGGTGTAGCCCAATAACGTTGTGTTGCTTACACCGGCTTTAAAAGGATAACTTTTTAGCCGAGCTGGCCGTCGCAGTCTGTGGCACAATCTTTAGTCTGTTCGACTGCTCACTGGAAAGGTAGTATTGTGAAACACTGCAGAAACGAAGGACTTCCTTACTTTTGCTCCGACTGACCATACTCTGTGAAATTTTCCCAGATTCTCAGTTGAGGAGTTTTTGCAGCTGGAAATTATCTCAGAAAGCCTGTTAATTCGTAATGTATTGAACGAATCGCAAAACAGAAAACATTTGACACGCAACAGAAACAAAACTGGCAAACCAAATGCATTTTCAGATACAGTGAGCATGAATGCTAAACGTGAGACACTCCGAGCGCATGAGCCATAAAGTAATCTCACAACTAACATCAGGGCAATTCCAAACTACTCTTTCAATGATACTTGAGCCTCAGTGCACCACCATATCCCAGACAATGCTGAAAAGAGAGAAAGAAAGAACATAATAAAATAGGCCACAAAAAGTGAATTTCACCAATCACAGTCTCGATTAGATCACCTTTCCCTTCCGGTGTCTCCGGGACGGAAACGAAGGAAATTGGAGAAATTCAATAACATATGACATCAAAACTCATCGGAACGATTTTCCCATTCGTCAGAAAGCCAAGTAACGATGAATCGACTCACCGCAGGACTTTGTTTCACAACAGCGATGAAATAGCAGTCTCCATTCGGTTCCAGTAAAATCTCAACATGCTTGGAACATAAAGCAACAGTAGAGCTGTTTGCAATTTTCCACGCGGGAGGCGAACACGATCAAGACAGCATAGCCAATTTGGCACTTTCCCACTACACATTTAATTCCCCGGGAAGCAAATCAAATTGTTTTGTGAACAGAAGTACAGCGGGAATGGAAGCAGCATTTTAACAAGCTGTGTCGTTGCAACTGATCAGTAGAAATGGCAGTGGTGGGATTCGAACACACGCCCCTGTCGAGACTGGAGCCTTAATCCAGCGCCTTAGACCGCTCGGCCACACTACCAGCAGCGCTGCCGCCCAATTTTCTTGCATTTCCAATTGAGCTCCTGCATGACAACAGATGGAAAGTCACGTGAAATGGGTTCCATGATTCCTCTCCGACTCGCACGGCTGCTTGGATGTGCCGGCTACAATATCAATTTCGCAACAAATAATGATAGCTCATCAATCCGGATAAAAATCAATGGTAAGCTGAGGCTATCTTCTCAGACTCTTTTCAGCTACAAATGTATCTGTGAGTGCGTGAGCAAACATGTTCGCTTATGATTTGGTCAAATAACCATGAACTGCTTGACATTACTGCAATTTCGATTCTTGCTTTGCTAAATGATTTCACCCATTGCTCGAAACAGGACAACTTTCACGTTTACACGGAACATGAAACACACCGGACTACAGGGAAAATGCACAAAGCTGAGCAGGCCGTGTTCCACATCATACCGTGCAGCATAGTTTCAGTCACTGTGTCTGTTTTGCAGAATAAGAGTCCCAAAGAATGTTCTCCAGCCTAAAAGCGGAGGTAGCATTACAATCCGAGAACGACCGATCACAGTGTGAGGATGCTCTGACCTCGGGGCCAGTTCGAGATGCCACTTTCCTTGCCTTTTACATAAACCGTGCAATTGGCTGCAGGGATGTTCACACCTGGACATGAGCCACATCGATACAACTGAGTTGGAAACCTGCGTGGGAATCAACGAGAAGCGACTCAATAAATCTTGCTAAATTCCATGGTGCTTATTAGAAATGCAGTTTCTGTTCACCTCAATTTAAAAGGCAGTTTTTGAACATAGTAACTGAAATCAAAAGCTAATTATCTCACCCCACCTCCACTCCGGGAGAGGTGCTAACTGCACTTGATTGCTTTTTGTTCTCGATGTGAAGAGCTCTCACGCCTGAGTCACCTTCACGCCTCTTGTTGCTGAGTGACTCAAAAAGAAGGAGTTTCACCAGAGCTGCAACTGCCTCACTTTCCCAGTCGCTCTCCCCGTTGACATTTTCCTGCTCATCAGTGATTTAAAGAAAACCAAAAGGATGCGATGTTATTCTGCAGCCTCTTTGTCGATTCCTCCGTTTAAATTCCAACATGGCTTAGATCTCGGGGCGCACCTTAATACTAGCTTTGAAAGCACAGGTCCAGAGCTTCCTCTGAGAGTGCAATTTCTTTCATTGCTGTTGCTGATTGAATGAGCCACTAACGTGCGAACTGCTCCAAAACATGATTCAGGACCTCTGGTGCCAATTCTCGCACTTTGAATAACGACAGACAGCTTCCAAATGAGGCCTTTCAGATACGACTTTGGGGTACATTTGGCAGACAGAATAGTTCAGGAATCCGTGGTGCACTGTGACACCAGCGCATCACCTTCTTCCCTGTCTTTGAACCGGGCCGCCTCAGCAAGGAATGCAAATGCAGTATTGCTCTTCGTGGAAGGATCGGTAACTACACTCTCAAACTGAATGGCACATGATCAGAAGCAGTTTGTAGAATATCTTTACAATGCTCTGCACAGTAATCAAATGGAAATGCATTGCATTTCACGACGAGAGCAGATTTGTTCAAGCAAATTCGAAGGCAGGTTTGCAGATGGGAAAGCAAGCAGGAAAGCTCCGTTCTTGTCCATGTAAAAGGCTGCAGATGAAGAACAAAACAGTTTCGACCGCGGGAACCTATCTTGCGGAAGGTGAACGTGCTGATCACTATGCTACAGAAACAAGCCCACAGCCGCCCCTGCTGCAGCTCAGTGGTATCCGACACTGAAAGTTGAAGACATTCTACCTTTCACCTTTCTGTTTCCAAATGCTCGTTGTTTCATGGGAGTTGTTTAATTTTGGCTGTGTGGTATGCATGGACGAGATACACCGAAGTATCTGTTTTCACCCGGTGTAGCCCAATAACGTTGTGTTGCTTACACCGGCTTTAAAAGGATAACTTTTTAGCCGAGCTGGCCGTCGCAGTCTGTGGCACAATCTTTAGTCTGTTCGACTGCTCACTGGAAAGGTAGTATTGTGAAACACTGCAGAAACGAAGGACTTCCTTACTTTTGCTCCGACTGACCATACTCTGTGAAATTTTCCCAGATTCTCAGTTGAGGAGTTTTTGCAGCTGGAAATTATCTCAGAAAGCCTGTTAATTCGTAATGTATTGAACGAATCGCAAAACAGAAAACATTTGACACGCAACAGAAACAAAACTGGCAAACCAAATGCATTTTCAGATACAGTGAGCATGAATGCTAAACGTGAGACACTCCGAGCGCATGAGCCATAAAGTAATCTCACAACTAACATCAGGGCAATTCCAAACTACTCTTTCAATGATACTTGAGCCTCAGTGCACCACCATATCCCAGACAATGCTGAAAAGAGAGAAAGAAAGAACATAATAAGAATAGGCCACAAAAAGTGAATTTCACCAATCACAGTCTCGATTAGATCACCTTTCCCTTCCGGTGTCTCCGGGACGGAAACGAAGGAAATTGGAGAAATTCAATAACATACGACATCAAAACTCATCGGAACGATTTTCCCATTCGTCAGAAAGCCTAGTAACGATGAATCGACTCACCGCAGGACTTTGTTTCACAACAGCGATGAAATAGCAGTCTCCATTCGGTTCCAGTAAAATCTCAACATGCTTGGAACATAAAGCAACAGTAGAGCTGTTTGCAATTTTCCACGCGGGAGGCGAACACGATCAAGACAGCATAGCCAATTTGGCACTTTCCCACTACACATTTAATTCCCCGGGAAGCAAATCAAATTGTTTTGTGAACAGAAGTACAGCGGGAATGGAAACAGCATTTTAACAAGCTGTGTCGTTGCAACTGATCAGTAGAAATGGCAGTGGTGGGATTCGAACCCACGCCCCTGTCGAGACTGGAGCCTTAATCCAGCGCCTTAGACCGCTCGGCCACACTACCAGCAGCGCTGCCGCCCAATTTTCTTGCATTTCCAATTGAGCTCCTGCATGACAACAGATGGAAAGTCACGTGAAATGGGTTCCATGATTCCTCTCCGACTCGCACGGCTGCTTGGATGTGCCGGCTACAATATCAATTTCGCAACAAATAATGATAGCTCATCAATCCGGATAAAAATCAATGGTAAGCTGAGGCTATCTTCTCAGACTCTTTTCAGCTACAAATGTATCTGTGAGTGCGTGAGCAAACATGTTCGCTTATGATTTGGTCAAATAACCATGAACTGCTTGACATTACTGCAATTTCGATTCTTGCTTTGCTAAATGATTTCACCCATTGCTCGAAACAGGACAACTTTCACGTTTACACGGAACATGAAACACACCGGACTACAGGGAAAATGCACAAAGCTGAGCAGGCCGTGTTCCACATCATACCGTGCAGCATAGTTTCAGTCACTGTGTCTGTTTTGCAGAATAAGAGTCCCAAAGAATGTTCTCCAGCCTAAAAGCGGAGGTAGCATTACAATCCGAGAACGACCGATCACAGTGTGAGGATGCTCTGACCTCGGGGCCAGTTCGAGATGCCACTTTCCTTGCCTTTTACATAAACCGTGCAATTGGCTGCAGGGATGTTCACACCTGGACATGAGCCACATCGATACAACTGAGTTGGAAACCTGCGTGGGAATCAACGAGAAGCGACTCAATAAATCTTGCTAAATTCCATGGTGCTTATTAGAAATGCAGTTTCTGTTCACCTCAATTTAAAAGGCAGTTTTTGAACATAGTAACTGAAATCAAAAGCTAATTATCTCACCCCACCTCCACTCCGGGAGAGGTGCTAACTGCACTTGATTGCTTTTTGTTCTCGATGTGAAGAGCTCTCACGCCTGAGTCACCTTCACGCCTCTTGTTGCTGAGTGACTCAAAAAGAAGGAGTTTCACCAGAGCTGCAACTGCCTCACTTTCCCAGTCGCTCTCCCCGTTGACATTTTCCTGCTCATCAGTGATTTAAAGAAAACCAAAAGGATGCGATGTTATTCTGCAGCCTCTTTGTCGATTCCTCCGTTTAAATTCCAACATGGCTTAGATCTCGGGGCGCACCTTAATACTAGCTTTGAAAGCACAGGTCCAGAGCTTCCTCTGAGAGTGCAATTTCTTTCATTGCTGTTGCTGATTGAATGAGCCACTAACGTGCGAACTGCTCCAAAACATGATTCAGGACCTCTGGTGCCAATTCTCGCACTTTGAATAACGACAGACAGCTTCCAAATGAGGCCTTTCAGATACGACTTTGGGGTACATTTGGCAGACAGAATAGTTCAGGAATCCGTGGTGCACTGTGACACCAGCGCATCACCTTCTTCCCTGTCTTTGAACCGGGCCGCCTCAGCAAGGAATGCAAATGCAGTATTGCTCTTCGTGGAAGGATCGGTAACTACACTCTCAAACTGAATGGCACATGATCAGAAGCAGTTTGTAGAATATCTTTACAATGCTCTGCACAGTAATCAAATGGAAATGCATTGCATTTCACGACGAGAGCAGATTTGTTCAAGCAAATTCGAAGGCAGGTTTGCAGATGGGAAAGCAAGCAGGAAAGCTCCGTTCTTGTCCATGTAAAAGGCTGCAGATGAAGAACAAAACAGTTTCGACCGCGGGAACCTATCTTGCGGAAGGTGAACGTGCTGATCACTATGCTACAGAAACAAGCCCACAGCCGCCCCTGCTGCAGCTCAGTGGTATCCGACACTGAAAGTTGAAGACATTCTACCTTTCACCTTTCTGTTTCCAAATGCTCGTTGTTTCATGGGAGTTGTTTAATTTTGGCTGTGTGGTATGCATGGACGAGATACACCGAAGTATCTGTTTTCACCCGGTGTAGCCCAATAACGTTGTGTTGCTTACACCGGCTTTAAAAGGATAACTTTTTAGCCGAGCTGGTCGTCGCAGTCTGTGGCACAATCTTTAGTCTGTTCGACTGCTCACTGGAAAGGTAGTATTGTGAAACACTGCAGAAACGAAGGACTTCCTTACTTTTGCTCCGACTGACCATACTCTGTGAAATTTTCCCAGATTCTCAGTTGAGGAGTTTTTGCAGCTGGAAATTATCTCAGAAAGCCTGTTAATTCGTAATGTATTGAACGAATCGCAAAACAGAAAACATTTGACACGCAACAGAAACAAAACTGGCAAACCAAATGCATTTTCAGATACAGTGAGCATGAATGCTAAACGTGAGACACTCCGAGCGCATGAGCCATAAAGTAATCTCACAACTAACATCAGGGCAATTCCAAACTACTCTTTCAATGATACTTGAGCCTCAGTGCACCACCATATCCCAGACAATGCTGAAAAGAGAGAAAGAAAGAACATAATAAGAATAGGCCACAAAAAGTGAATTTCACCAATCACAGTCTCGATTAGATCACCTTTCCCTTCCGGTGTCTCCGGGACGGAAACGAAGGAAATTGGAGAAATTCAATAACATATGACATCAAAATTCATCGGAACGATTTTCCCATTCGTCAGAAAGCCTAGTAACGATGAATCGACTCACCGCAGGACTTTGTTTCACAACAGCGATGAAATAGCAGTCTCCATTCGGTTCCAGTAAAATCTCAACATGCTTGGAACATAAAGCAACAGTAGAGCTGTTTGCAATTTTCCACGCGGGAGGCGAACACGGTCAAGACAGCATAGCCAATTTGGCACTTTCCCACTACACATTTAATTCCCCGGGAAGCAAATCAAATTTTTTTGTGAACAGAAGTACAGCGGGAATGGAAACAGCATTTTAACAAGCTGTGTCGTTGCAACTGATCAGTAGAAATGGCAGTGGTGGGATTCGAACCCACGCCCCTGTCGAGACTGGAGCCTTAATCCAGCGCCTTAGACCGCTCGGCCACACTACCAGCGGCGCTGCCGCCCAATTTTCTTGCATTTCCAATTGAGCTCCTGCATGACAACAGATGGAAAGTCACGTGAAATGGGTTCCATGATTCCTCTCCGACTCGCACGGCTGCTTGGATGTGCCGGCTACAATATCAATTTCGCAACAAATAATGATAGCTCATCAATCCGGATAAAAATCAATGGTAAGCTGAGGCTATCTTCTCAGACTCTTTTCAGCTACAAATGTATCTGTGAGTGCGTGAGCAAACATGTTCGCTTATGATTTGGTCAAATAACCATGAACTGCTTGACATTACTGCAATTTCGATTCTTGCTTTGCTAAATGATTTCACCCATTGCTCGAAACAGGACAACTTTCACGTTTACACGGAACATGAAACACACCGGACTACAGGGAAAATGCACAAAGCTGAGCAGGCCGTGTTCCACATCATACCGTGCAGCATAGTTTCAGTCACTGTGTCTGTTTTGCAGAATAAGAGTCCCAAAGAATGTTCTCCAGCCTAAAAGCGGAGGTAGCATTACAATCCGAGAACGACCGATCACAGTGTGAGGATGCTCTGACCTCGGGGCCAGTTCGAGATGCCACTTTCCTTGCCTTTTACATAAACCGTGCAATTGGCTGCAGGGATGTTCACACCTGGACATGAGCCACATCGATACAACTGAGTTGGAAACCTGCGTGGGAATCAACGAGAAGCGACTCAATAAATCTTGCTAAATTCCATGGTGCTTATTAGAAATGCAGTTTCTGTTCACCTCAATTTAAAAGGCAGTTTTTGAACATAGTAACTGAAATCAAAAGCTAATTATCTCACCCCACCTCCACTCCGGGAGAGGTGCTAACTGCACTTGATTGCTTTTTGTTCTCGATGTGAAGAGCTCTCACGCCTGAGTCACCTTCACGCCTCTTGTTGCTGAGTGACTCAAAAAGAAGGAGTTTCACCAGAGCTGCAACTGCCTCACTTTCCCAGTCGCTCTCCCCGTTGACATTTTCCTGCTCATCAGTGATTTAAAGAAAACCAAAAGGATGCGATGTTATTCTGCAGCCTCTTTGTCGATTCCTCCGTTTAAATTCCAACATGGCTTAGATCTCGGGGCGCACCTTAATACTAGCTTTGAAAGCACAGGTCCAGAGCTTCCTCTGAGAGTGCAATTTCTTTCATTGCTGTTGCTGATTGAATGAGCCACTAACGTGCGAACTGCTCCAAAACATGATTCAGGACCTCTGGTGCCAATTCTCGCACTTTGAATAACGACAGACAGCTTCCAAATGAGGCCTTTCAGATACGACTTTGGGGTACATTTGGCAGACAGAATAGTTCAGGAATCCGTGGTGCACTGTGACACCAGCGCATCACCTTCTTCCCTGTCTTTGAACCGGGCCGCCTCAGCAAGGAATGCAAATGCAGTATTGCTCTTCGTGGAAGGATCGGTAACTACACTCTCAAACTGAATGGCACATGATCAGAAGCAGTTTGTAGAATATCTTTACAATGCTCTGCACAGTAATCAAATGGAAATGCATTGCATTTCACGACGAGAGCAGATTTGTTCAAGCAAATTCGAAGGCAGGTTTGCAGATGGGAAAGCAAGCAGGAAAGCTCCGTTCTTGTCCATGTAAAAGGCTGCAGATGAAGAACAAAACAGTTTCGACCGCGGGAACCTATCTTGCGGAAGGTGAACGTGCTGATCACTATGCTACAGAAACAAGCCCACAGCCGCCCCTGCTGCAGCTCAGTGGTATCCGACACTGAAAGTTGAAGACATTCTACCTTTCACCTTTCTGTTTCCAAATGCTCGTTGTTTCATGGGAGTTGTTTAATTTTGGCTGTGTGGTATGCATGGACGAGATACACCGAAGTATCTGTTTTCACCCGGTGTAGCCCAATAACGTTGTGTTGCTTACACCGGCTTTAAAAGGATAACTTTTTAGCCGAGCTGGTCGTCGCAGTCTGTGGCACAATCTTTAGTCTGTTCGACTGCTCACTGGAAAGGTAGTATTGTGAAACACTGCAGAAACGAAGGACTTCCTTACTTTTGCTCCGACTGACCATACTCTGTGAAATTTTCCCAGATTCTCAGTTGAGGAGTTTTTGCAGCTGGAAATTATCTCAGAAAGCCTGTTAATTCGTAATGTATTGAACGAATCGCAAAACAGAAAACATTTGACACGCAACAGAAACAAAACTGGCAAACCAAATGCATTTTCAGATACAGTGAGCATGAATGCTAAACGTGAGACACTCCGAGCGCATGAGCCATAAAGTAATCTCACAACTAACATCAGGGCAATTCCAAACTACTCTTTCAATGATACTTGAGCCTCAGTGCACCACCATATCCCAGACAATGCTGAAAAGAGAGAAAGAAAGAACATAATAAGAATAGGCCACAAAAAGTGAATTTCACCAATCACAGTCTCGATTAGATCACCTTTCCCTTCCGGTGTCTCCGGGACGGAAACGAAGGAAATTGGAGAAATTCAATAACATATGACATCAAAATTCATCGGAACGATTTTCCCATTCGTCAGAAAGCCTAGTAACGATGAATCGACTCACCGCAGGACTTTGTTTCACAACAGCGATGAAATAGCAGTCTCCATTCGGTTCCAGTAAAATCTCAACATGCTTGGAACATAAAGCAACAGTAGAGCTGTTTGCAATTTTCCACGCGGGAGGCGAACACGATCAAGACAGCATAGCCAATTTGGCACTTTCCCACTACACATTTAATTCCCCGGGAAGCAAATCAAATTGTTTTGTGAACAGAAGTACAGCGGGAATGGAAACAGCATTTTAACAAGCTGTGTCGTTGCAACTGATCAGTAGAAATGGCAGTGGTGGGATTCGAACCCACGCCCCTGTCGAGACTGGAGCCTTAATCCAGCGCCTTAGACCGCTCGGCCACACTACCAACGGCCGCCCAATTTTCTTGCATTTCCAATTGAGCTCCTGCATGACAACAGATGGAAAGTCACGTGAAATGGGTTCCATGATTCCTCTCCGACTCGCACGGCTGCTTGGATGTGCCGGCTACAATATCAATTTCGCAACAAATAATGATAGCTCATCAATCCGGATAAAAATCAATGGTAAGCTGAGGCTATCTTCTCAGACTCTTTTCAGCTACAAATGTATCTGTGAGTGCGTGAGCAAACATGTTCGCTTATGATTTGGTCAAATAACCATGAACTGCTTGACATTACTGCAATTTCGATTCTTGCTTTGCTAAATGATTTCACCCATTGCTCGAAACAGGACAACTTTCACGTTTACACGGAACATGAAACACACCGGACTACAGGGAAAATGCACAAAGCTGAGCAGGCCGTGTTCCACATCATACCGTGCAGCATAGTTTCAGTCACTGTGTCTGTTTTGCAGAATAAGAGTCCCAAAGAATGTTCTCCAGCCTAAAAGCGGAGGTAGCATTACAATCCGAGAACGACCGATCACAGTGTGAGGATGCTCTGACCTCGGGGCCAGTTCGAGATGCCACTTTCCTTGCCTTTTACATAAACCGTGCAATTGGCTGCAGGGATGTTCACACCTGGACATGAGCCACATCGATACAACTGAGTTGGAAACCTGCGTGGGAATCAACGAGAAGCGACTCAATAAATCTTGCTAAATTCCATGGTGCTTATTAGAAATGCAGTTTCTGTTCACCTCAATTTAAAAGGCAGTTTTTGAACATAGTAACTGAAATCAAAAGCTAATTATCTCACCCCACCTCCACTCCGGGAGAGGTGCTAACTGCACTTGATTGCTTTTTGTTCTCGATGTGAAGAGCTCTCACGCCTGAGTCACCTTCACGCCTCTTGTTGCTGAGTGACTCAAAAAGAAGGAGTTTCACCAGAGCTGCAACTGCCTCACTTTCCCAGTCGCTCTCCCCGTTGACATTTTCCTGCTCATCAGTGATTTAAAGAAAACCAAAAGGATGCGATGTTATTCTGCAGCCTCTTTGTCGATTCCTCCGTTTAAATTCCAACATGGCTTAGATCTCGGGGCGCACCTTAATACTAGCTTTGAAAGCACAGGTCCAGAGCTTCCTCTGAGAGTGCAATTTCTTTCATTGCTGTTGCTGATTGAATGAGCCACTAACGTGCGAACTGCTCCAAAACATGATTCAGGACCTCTGGTGCCAATTCTCGCACTTTGAATAACGACAGACAGCTTCCAAATGAGGCCTTTCAGATACGACTTTGGGGTACATTTGGCAGACAGAATAGTTCAGGAATCCGTGGTGCACTGTGACACCAGCGCATCACCTTCTTCCCTGTCTTTGAACCGGGCCGCCTCAGCAAGGAATGCAAATGCAGTATTGCTCTTCGTGGAAGGATCGGTAACTACACTCTCAAACTGAATGGCACATGATCAGAAGCAGTTTGTAGAATATCTTTACAATGCTCTGCACAGTAATCAAATGGAAATGCATTGCATTTCACGACGAGAGCAGATTTGTTCAAGCAAATTCGAAGGCAGGTTTGCAGATGGGAAAGCAAGCAGGAAAGCTCCGTTCTTGTCCATGTAAAAGGCTGCAGATGAAGAACAAAACAGTTTCGACCGCGGGAACCTATCTTGCGGAAGGTGAACGTGCTGATCACTATGCTACAGAAACAAGCCCACAGCCGCCCCTGCTGCAGCTCAGTGGTATCCGACACTGAAAGTTGAAGACATTCTACCTTTCACCTTTCTGTTTCCAAATGCTCGTTGTTTCATGGGAGTTGTTTAATTTTGGCTGTGTGGTATGCATGGACGAGATACACCGAAGTATCTGTTTTCACCCGGTGTAGCCCAATAACGTTGTGTTGCTTACACCGGCTTTAAAAGGATAACTTTTTAGCCGAGCTGGTCGTCGCAGTCTGTGGCACAATCTTTAGTCTGTTCGACTGCTCACTGGAAAGGTAGTATTGTGAAACACTGCAGAAACGAAGGACTTCCTTACTTTTGCTCCGACTGACCATACTCTGTGAAATTTTCCCAGATTCTCAGTTGAGGAGTTTTTGCAGCTGGAAATTATCTCAGAAAGCCTGTTAATTCGTAATGTATTGAACGAATCGCAAAACAGAAAACATTTGACACGCAACAGAAACAAAACTGGCAAACCAAATGCATTTTCAGATACAGTGAGCATGAATGCTAAACGTGAGACACTCCGAGCGCATGAGCCATAAAGTAATCTCACAACTAACATCAGGGCAATTCCAAACTACTCTTTCAATGATACTTGAGCCTCAGTGCACCACCATATCCCAGACAATGCTGAAAAGAGAGAAAGAAAGAACATAATAAGAATAGGCCACAAAAAGTGAATTTCACCAATCACAGTCTCGATTAGATCACCTTTCCCTTCCGGTGTCTCCGGGACGGAAACGAAGGAAATTGGAGAAATTCAATAACATATGACATCAAAATTCATCGGAACGATTTTCCCATTCGTCAGAAAGCCTAGTAACGATGAATCGACTCACCGCAGGACTTTGTTTCACAACAGCGATGAAATAGCAGTCTCCATTCGGTTCCAGTAAAATCTCAACATGCTTGGAACATAAAGCAACAGTAGAGCTGTTTGCAATTTTCCACGCGGGAGGCGAACACGGTCAAGACAGCATAGCCAATTTGGCACTTTCCCACTACACATTTAATTCCCCGGGAAGCAAATCAAATTGTTTTGTGAACAGAAGTACAGCGGGAATGGAAACAGCATTTTAACAAGCTGTGTCGTTGCAACTGATCAGTAGAAATGGCAGTGGTGGGATTCGAACCCACGCCCCTGTCGAGACAGGAGCCTTAATCCAGCGCCTTAGACCGCTCGGCCACACTACCAACGGCCACCCAATTTTCTTGCATTTCCAATTGAGCTCCTGCATGACAACAGATGGAAAGTCACGTGAAATGGGTTCCATGATTCCTCTCCGACTCGCACGGCTGCTTGGATGTGCCGGCTACAATATCAATTTCGCAACAAATAATGATAGCTCATCAATCCGGATAAAAATCAATGGTAAGCTGAGGCTATCTTCTCAGACTCTTTTCAGCTACAAATGTATCTGTGAGTGCGTGAGCAAACATGTTCGCTTATGATTTGGTCAAATAACCATGAACTGCTTGACATTACTGCAATTTCGATTCTTGCTTTGCTAAATGATTTCACCCATTGCTCGAAACAGGACAACTTTCACGTTTACACGGAACATGAAACACACCGGACTACAGGGAAAATGCACAAAGCTGAGCAGGCCGTGTTCCACATCATACCGTGCAGCATAGTTTCAGTCACTGTGTCTGTTTTGCAGAATAAGAGTCCCAAAGAATGTTCTCCAGCCTAAAAGCGGAGGTAGCATTACAATCCGAGAACGACCGATCACAGTGTGAGGATGCTCTGACCTCGGGGCCAGTTCGAGATGCCACTTTCCTTGCCTTTTACATAAACCGTGCAATTGGCTGCAGGGATGTTCACACCTGGACATGAGCCACATCGATACAACTGAGTTGGAAACCTGCGTGGGAATCAACGAGAAGCGACTCAATAAATCTTGCTAAATTCCATGGTGCTTATTAGAAATGCAGTTTCTGTTCACCTCAATTTAAAAGGCAGTTTTTGAACATAGTAACTGAAATCAAAAGCTAATTATCTCACCCCACCTCCACTCCGGGAGAGGTGCTAACTGCACTTGATTGCTTTTTGTTCTCGATGTGAAGAGCTCTCACGCCTGAGTCACCTTCACGCCTCTTGTTGCTGAGTGACTCAAAAAGAAGGAGTTTCACCAGAGCTGCAACTGCCTCACTTTCCCAGTCGCTCTCCCCGTTGACATTTTCCTGCTCATCAGTGATTTAAAGAAAACCAAAAGGATGCGATGTTATTCTGCAGCCTCTTTGTCGATTCCTCCGTTTAAATTCCAACATGGCTTAGATCTCGGGGCGCACCTTAATACTAGCTTTGAAAGCACAGGTCCAGAGCTTCCTCTGAGAGTGCAATTTCTTTCATTGCTGTTGCTGATTGAATGAGCCACTAACGTGCGAACTGCTCCAAAACATGATTCAGGACCTCTGGTGCCAATTCTCGCACTTTGAATAACGACAGACAGCTTCCAAATGAGGCCTTTCAGATACGACTTTGGGGTACATTTGGCAGACAGAATAGTTCAGGAATCCGTGGTGCACTGTGACACCAGCGCATCACCTTCTTCCCTGTCTTTGAACCGGGCCGCCTCAGCAAGGAATGCAAATGCAGTATTGCTCTTCGTGGAAGGATCGGTAACTACACTCTCAAACTGAATGGCACATGATCAGAAGCAGTTTGTAGAATATCTTTACAATGCTCTGCACAGTAATCAAATGGAAATGCATTGCATTTCACGACGAGAGCAGATTTGTTCAAGCAAATTCGAAGGCAGGTTTGCAGATGGGAAAGCAAGCAGGAAAGCTCCGTTCTTGTCCATGTAAAAGGCTGCAGATGAAGAACAAAACAGTTTCGACCGCGGGAACCTATCTTGCGGAAGGTGAACGTGCTGATCACTATGCTACAGAAACAAGCCCACAGCCGCCCCTGCTGCAGCTCAGTGGTATCCGACACTGAAAGTTGAAGACATTCTACCTTTCACCTTTCTGTTTCCAAATGCTCGTTGTTTCATGGGAGTTGTTTAATTTTGGCTGTGTGGTATGCATGGACGAGATACACCGAAGTATCTGTTTTCACCCGGTGTAGCCCAATAACGTTGTGTTGCTTACACCGGCTTTAAAAGGATAACTTTTTAGCCGAGCTGGTCGTCGCAGTCTGTGGCACAATCTTTAGTCTGTTCGACTGCTCACTGGAAAGGTAGTATTGTGAAACACTGCAGAAACGAAGGACTTCCTTACTTTTGCTCCGACTGACCATACTCTGTGAAATTTTCCCAGATTCTCAGTTGAGGAGTTTTTGCAGCTGGAAATTATCTCAGAAAGCCTGTTAATTCGTAATGTATTGAACGAATCGCAAAACAGAAAACATTTGACACGCAACAGAAACAAAACTGGCAAACCAAATGCATTTTCAGATACAGTGAGCATGAATGCTAAACGTGAGACACTCCGAGCGCATGAGCCATAAAGTAATCTCACAACTAACATCAGGGCAATTCCAAACTACTCTTTCAATGATACTTGAGCCTCAGTGCACCACCATATCCCAGACAATGCTGAAAAGAGAGAAAGAAAGAACATAATAAGAATAGGCCACAAAAAGTGAATTTCACCAATCACAGTCTCGATTAGATCACCTTTCCCTTCCGGTGTCTCCGGGACGGAAACGAAGGAAATTGGAGAAATTCAATAACATATGACATCAAAATTCATCGGAACGATTTTCCCATTCGTCAGAAAGCCAAGTAACGATGAATCGACTCACCGCAGGACTTTGTTTCACAACAGCGATGAAATAGCAGTCTCCATTCGGTTCCAGTAAAATCTCAACATGCTTGGAACATAAAGCAACAGTAGAGCTGTTTGCAATTTTCCACGCGGGAGGCGAACACGATCAAGACAGCATAGCCAATTTGGCACTTTCCCACTACACATTTAATTCCCCGGGAAGCAAATCAAATTGTTTTGTGAACAGAAGTACAGCGGGAATGGAAACAGCATTTTAACAAGCTGTGTCGTTGCAACTGATCAGTAGAAATGGCAGTGGTGGGATTCGAACCCACGCCCCTGTCGAGACTGGAGCCTTAATCCAGCGCCTTAGACCGCTCGGCCACACTACCAGCGGCGCTGCCGCCCAATTTTCTTGCATTTCCAATTGAGCTCCTGCATGACAACAGATGGAAAGTCACGTGAAATGGGTTCCATGATTCCTCTCCGACTCGCACGGCTGCTTGGATGTGCCGGCTACAATATCAATTTCGCAACAAATAATGATAGCTCATCAATCCGGATAAAAATCAATGGTAAGCTGAGGCTATCTTCTCAGACTCTTTTCAGCTACAAATGTATCTGTGAGTGCGTGAGCAAACATGTTCGCTTATGATTTGGTCAAATAACCATGAACTGCTTGACATTACTGCAATTTCGATTCTTGCTTTGCTAAATGATTTCACCCATTGCTCGAAACAGGACAACTTTCACGTTTACACGGAACATGAAACACACCGGACTACAGGGAAAATGCACAAAGCTGAGCAGGCCGTGTTCCACATCATACCGTGCAGCATAGTTTCAGTCACTGTGTCTGTTTTGCAGAATAAGAGTCCCAAAGAATGTTCTCCAGCCTAAAAGCGGAGGTAGCATTACAATCCGAGAACGACCGATCACAGTGTGAGGATGCTCTGACCTCGGGGCCAGTTCGAGATGCCACTTTCCTTGCCTTTTACATAAACCGTGCAATTGGCTGCAGGGATGTTCACACCTGGACATGAGCCACATCGATACAACTGAGTTGGAAACCTGCGTGGGAATCAACGAGAAGCGACTCAATAAATCTTGCTAAATTCCATGGTGCTTATTAGAAATGCAGTTTCTGTTCACCTCAATTTAAAAGGCAGTTTTTGAACATAGTAACTGAAATCAAAAGCTAATTATCTCACCCCACCTCCACTCCGGGAGAGGTGCTAACTGCACTTGATTGCTTTTTGTTCTCGATGTGAAGAGCTCTCACGCCTGAGTCACCTTCACGCCTCTTGTTGCTGAGTGACTCAAAAAGAAGGAGTTTCACCAGAGCTGCAACTGCCTCACTTTCCCAGTCGCTCTCCCCGTTGACATTTTCCTGCTCATCAGTGATTTAAAGAAAACCAAAAGGATGCGATGTTATTCTGCAGCCTCTTTGTCGATTCCTCCGTTTAAATTCCAACATGGCTTAGATCTCGGGGCGCACCTTAATACTAGCTTTGAAAGCACAGGTCCAGAGCTTCCTCTGAGAGTGCAATTTCTTTCATTGCTGTTGCTGATTGAATGAGCCACTAACGTGCGAACTGCTCCAAAACATGATTCAGGACCTCTGCTGCCAATTCTCGCACTTTGAATAACGACAGACAGCTTCCAAATGAGGCCTTTCAGATACGACTTTGGGGTACATTTGGCAGACAGAATAGTTCAGGAATCCGTGGTGCACTGTGACACCAGCGCATCACCTTCTTCCCTGTCTTTGAACCGGGCCGCCTCAGCAAGGAATGCAAATGCAGTATTGCTCTTCGTGGAAGGATCGGTAACTACACTCTCAAACTGAATGGCACATGATCAGAAGCAGTTTGTAGAATATCTTTACAATGCTCTGCACAGTAATCAAATGGAAATGCATTGCATTTCACGACGAGAGCAGATTTGTTCAAGCAAATTCGAAGGCAGGTTTGCAGATGGGAAAGCAAGCAGGAAAGCTCCGTTCTTGTCCATGTAAAAGGCTGCAGATGAAGAACAAAACAGTTTCGACCGCGGGAACCTATCTTGCGGAAGGTGAACGTGCTGATCACTATGCTACAGAAACAAGCCCACAGCCGCCCCTGCTGCAGCTCAGTGGTATCCGACACTGAAAGTTGAAGACATTCTACCTTTCACCTTTCTGTTTCCAAATGCTCGTTGTTTCATGGGAGTTGTTTAATTTTGGCTGTGTGGTATGCATGGACGAGATACACCGAAGTATCTGTTTTCACCCGGTGTAGCCCAATAACGTTGTGTTGCTTACACCGGCTTTAAAAGGATAACTTTTTAGCCGAGCTGGTCGTCGCAGTCTGTGGCACAATCTTTAGTCTGTTCGACTGCTCACTGGAAAGGTAGTATTGTGAAACACTGCAGAAACGAAGGACTTCCTTACTTTTGCTCCGACTGACCATACTCTGTGAAATTTTCCCAGATTCTCAGTTGAGGAGTTTTTGCAGCTGGAAATTATCTCAGAAAGCCTGTTAATTCGTAATGTATTGAACGAATCGCAAAACAGAAAACATTTGACACGCAACAGAAACAAAACTGGCAAACCAAATGCATTTTCAGATACAGTGAGCATGAATGCTAAACGTGAGACACTCCGAGCGCATGAGCCATAAAGTAATCTCACAACTAACATCAGGGCAATTCCAAACTACTCTTTCAATGATACTTGAGCCTCAGTGCACCACCATATCCCAGACAATGCTGAAAAGAGAGAAAGAAAGAACATAATAAGAATAGGCCACAAAAAGTGAATTTCACCAATCACAGTCTCGATTAGATCACCTTTCCCTTCCGGTGTCTCCGGGACGGAAACGAAGGAAATTGGAGAAATTCAATAACATACGACATCAAAATTCATCGGAACGATTTTCCCATTCGTCAGAAAGCCTAGTAACGATGAATCGACTCACCGCAGGACTTTGTTTCACAACAGCGATGAAATAGCAGTCTCCATTCGGTTCCAGTAAAATCTCAACATGCTTGGAACATAAAGCAACAGTAGAGCTGTTTGCAATTTTCCACGCGGGAGGCGAACACGATCAAGACAGCATAGCCAATTTGGCACTTTCCCACTACACATTTAATTCCCCGGGAAGCAAATCAAATTGTTTTGTGAACAGAAGTACAGCGGGAATGGAAACAGCATTTTAACAAGCTGTGTCGTTGCAACTGATCAGTAGAAATGGCAGTGGTGGGATTCGAACCCACGCCCCTGTCGAGACTGGAGCCTTAATCCAGCGCCTTAGACCGCTCGGCCACACTACCAGCGGCGCTGCCACCCAATTTTCTTGCATTTCCAATTGAGCTCCTGCATGACAACAGATGGAAAGTCACGTGAAATGGGTTCCATGATTCCTCTCCGACTCGCACGGCTGCTTGGATGTGCCGGCTACAATATCAATTTCGCAACAAATAATGATAGCTCATCAATCCGGATAAAAATCAATGGTAAGCTGAGGCTATCTTCTCAGACTCTTTTCAGCTACAAATGTATCTGTGAGTGCGTGAGCAAACATGTTCGCTTATGATTTGGTCAAATAACCATGAACTGCTTGACATTACTGCAATTTCGATTCTTGCTTTGCTAAATGATTTCACCCATTGCTCGAAACAGGACAACTTTCACGTTTACACGGAACATGAAACACACCGGACTACAGGGAAAATGCACAAAGCTGAGCAGGCCGTGTTCCACATCATACCGTGCAGCATAGTTTCAGTCACTGTGTCTGTTTTGCAGAATAAGAGTCCCAAAGAATGTTCTCCAGCCTAAAAGCGGAGGTAGCATTACAATCCGAGAACGACCGATCACAGTGTGAGGATGCTCTGACCTCGGGGCCAGTTCGAGATGCCACTTTCCTTGCCTTTTACATAAACCGTGCAATTGGCTGCAGGGATGTTCACACCTGGACATGAGCCACATCGATACAACTGAGTTGGAAACCTGCGTGGGAATCAACGAGAAGCGACTCAATAAATCTTGCTAAATTCCATGGTGCTTATTAGAAATGCAGTTTCTGTTCACCTCAATTTAAAAGGCAGTTTTTGAACATAGTAACTGAAATCAAAAGCTAATTATCTCACCCCACCTCCACTCTGGGAGAGGTGCTAACTGCACTTGATTGCTTTTTGTTCTCGATGTGAAGAGCTCTCACGCCTGAGTCACCTTCACGCCTCTTGTTGCTGAGTGACTCAAAAAGAAGGAGTTTCACCAGAGCTGCAACTGCCTCACTTTCCCAGTCGCTCTCCCCGTTGACATTTTCCTGCTCATCAGTGATTTAAAGAAAACCAAAAGGATGCGATGTTATTCTGCAGCCTCTTTGTCGATTCCTCCGTTTAAATTCCAACATGGCTTAGATCTCGGGGCGCACCTTAATACTAGCTTTGAAAGCACAGGTCCAGAGCTTCCTCTGAGAGTGCAATTTCTTTCATTGCTGTTGCTGATTGAATGAGCCACTAACGTGCGAACTGCTCCAAAACATGATTCAGGACCTCTGCTGCCAATTCTCGCACTTTGAATAACGACAGACAGCTTCCAAATGAGGCCTTTCAGATACGACTTTGGGGTACATTTGGCAGACAGAATAGTTCAGGAATCCGTGGTGCACTGTGACACCAGCGCATCACCTTCTTCCCTGTCTTTGAACCGGGCCGCCTCAGCAAGGAATGCAAATGCAGTATTGCTCTTCGTGGAAGGATCGGTAACTACACTCTCAAACTGAATGGCACATGATCAGAAGCAGTTTGTAGAATATCTTTACAATGCTCTGCACAGTAATCAAATGGAAATGCATTGCATTTCACGACGAGAGCAGATTTGTTCAAGCAAATTCGAAGGCAGGTTTGCAGATGGGAAAGCAAGCAGGAAAGCTCCGTTCTTGTCCATGTAAAAGGCTGCAGATGAAGAACAAAACAGTTTCGACCGCGGGAACCTATCTTGCGGAAGGTGAACGTGCTGATCACTATGCTACAGAAACAAGCCCACAGCCGCCCCTGCTGCAGCTCAGTGGTATCCGACACTGAAAGTTGAAGACATTCTACCTTTCACCTTTCTGTTTCCAAATGCTCGTTGTTTCATGGGAGTTGTTTAATTTTGGCTGTGTGGTATGCATGGACGAGATACACCGAAGTATCTGTTTTCACCCGGTGTAGCCCAATAACGTTGTGTTGCTTACACCGGCTTTAAAAGGATAACTTTTTAGCCGAGCTGGTCGTCGCAGTCTGTGGCACAATCTTTAGTCTGTTCGACTGCTCACTGGAAAGGTAGTATTGTGAAACACTGCAGAAACGAAGGACTTCCTTACTTTTGCTCCGACTGACCATACTCTGTGAAATTTTCCCAGATTCTCAGTTGAGGAGTTTTTGCAGCTGGAAATTATCTCAGAAAGCCTGTTAATTCGTAATGTATTGAACGAATCGCAAAACAGAAAACATTTGACACGCAACAGAAACAAAACTGGCAAACCAAATGCATTTTCAGATACAGTGAGCATGAATGCTAAACGTGAGACACTCCGAGCGCATGAGCCATAAAGTAATCTCACAACTAACATCAGGGCAATTCCAAACTACTCTTTCAATGATACTTGAGCCTCAGTGCACCACCATATCCCAGACAATGCTGAAAAGAGAGAAAGAAAGAACATAATAAGAATAGGCCACAAAAAGTGAATTTCACCAATCACAGTCTCGATTAGATCACCTTTCCCTTCCGGTGTCTCCGGGACGGAAACGAAGGAAATTGGAGAAATTCAATAACATACGACATCAAAATTCATCGGAACGATTTTCCCATTCGTCAGAAAGCCTAGTAACGATGAATCGACTCACCGCAGGACTTTGTTTCACAACAGCGATGAAATAGCAGTCTCCATTCGGTTCCAGTAAAATCTCAACATGCTTGGAACATAAAGCAACAGTAGAGCTGTTTGCAATTTTCCACGCGGGAGGCGAACACGATCAAGACAGCATAGCCAATTTGGCACTTTCCCACTACACATTTAATTCCCCGGGAAGCAAATCAAATTGTTTTGTGAACAGAAGTACAGCGGGAATGGAAACAGCATTTTAACAAGCTGTGTCGTTGCAACTGATCAGTAGAAATGGCAGTGGTGGGATTCGAACCCACGCCCCTGTCGAGACTGGAGCCTTAATCCAGCGCCTTAGACCGCTCGGCCACACTACCAGCGGCGCTGCCGCCCAATTTTCTTGCATTTCCAATTGAGCTCCTGCATGACAACAGATGGAAAGTCACGTGAAATGGGTTCCATGATTCCTCTCCGACTCGCACGGCTGCTTGGATGTGCCGGCTACAATATCAATTTCGCAACAAATAATGATAGCTCATCAATCCGGATAAAAATCAATGGTAAGCTGAGGCTATCTTCTCAGACTCTTTTCAGCTACAAATGTATCTGTGAGTGCGTGAGCAAACATGTTCGCTTATGATTTGGTCAAATAACCATGAACTGCTTGACATTACTGCAATTTCGATTCTTGCTTTGCTAAATGATTTCACCCATTGCTCGAAACAGGACAACTTTCACGTTTACACGGAACATGAAACACACCGGACTACAGGGAAAATGCACAAAGCTGAGCAGGCCGTGTTCCACATCATACCGTGCAGCATAGTTTCAGTCACTGTGTCTGTTTTGCAGAATAAGAGTCCCAAAGAATGTTCTCCAGCCTAAAAGCGGAGGTAGCATTACAATCCGAGAACGACCGATCACAGTGTGAGGATGCTCTGACCTCGGGGCCAGTTCGAGATGCCACTTTCCTTGCCTTTTACATAAACCGTGCAATTGGCTGCAGGGATGTTCACACCTGGACATGAGCCACATCGATACAACTGAGTTGGAAACCTGCGTGGGAATCAACGAGAAGCGACTCAATAAATCTTGCTAAATTCCATGGTGCTTATTAGAAATGCAGTTTCTGTTCACCTCAATTTAAAAGGCAGTTTTTGAACATAGTAACTGAAATCAAAAGCTAATTATCTCACCCCACCTCCACTCCGGGAGAGGTGCTAACTGCACTTGATTGCTTTTTGTTCTCGATGTGAAGAGCTCTCACGCCTGAGTCACCTTCACGCCTCTTGTTGCTGAGTGACTCAAAAAGAAGGAGTTTCACCAGAGCTGCAACTGCCTCACTTTCCCAGTCGCTCTCCCCGTTGACATTTTCCTGCTCATCAGTGATTTAAAGAAAACCAAAAGGATGCGATGTTATTCTGCAGCCTCTTTGTCGATTCCTCCGTTTAAATTCCAACATGGCTTAGATCTCGGGGCGCACCTTAATACTAGCTTTGAAAGCACAGGTCCAGAGCTTCCTCTGAGAGTGCAATTTCTTTCATTGCTGTTGCTGATTGAATGAGCCACTAACGTGCGAACTGCTCCAAAACATGATTCAGGACCTCTGCTGCCAATTCTCGCACTTTGAATAACGACAGACAGCTTCCAAATGAGGCCTTTCAGATACGACTTTGGGGTACATTTGGCAGACAGAATAGTTCAGGAATCCGTGGTGCACTGTGACACCAGCGCATCACCTTCTTCCCTGTCTTTGAACCGGGCCGCCTCAGCAAGGAATGCAAATGCAGTATTGCTCTTCGTGGAAGGATCGGTAACTACACTCTCAAACTGAATGGCACATGATCAGAAGCAGTTTGTAGAATATCTTTACAATGCTCTGCACAGTAATCAAATGGAAATGCATTGCATTTCACGACGAGAGCAGATTTGTTCAAGCAAATTCGAAGGCAGGTTTGCAGATGGGAAAGCAAGCAGGAAAGCTCCGTTCTTGTCCATGTAAAAGGCTGCAGATGAAGAACAAAACAGTTTCGACCGCGGGAACCTATCTTGCGGAAGGTGAACGTGCTGATCACTATGCTACAGAAACAAGCCCACAGCCGCCCCTGCTGCAGCTCAGTGGTATCCGACACTGAAAGTTGAAGACATTCTACCTTTCACCTTTCTGTTTCCAAATGCTCGTTGTTTCATGGGAGTTGTTTAATTTTGGCTGTGTGGTATGCATGGACGAGATACACCGAAGTATCTGTTTTCACCCGGTGTAGCCCAATAACGTTGTGTTGCTTACACCGGCTTTAAAAGGATAACTTTTTAGCCGAGCTGGTCGTCGCAGTCTGTGGCACAATCTTTAGTCTGTTCGACTGCTCACTGGAAAGGTAGTATTGTGAAACACTGCAGAAACGAAGGACTTCCTTACTTTTGCTCCGACTGACCATACTCTGTGAAATTTTCCCAGATTCTCAGTTGAGGAGTTTTTGCAGCTGGAAATTATCTCAGAAAGCCTGTTAATTCGTAATGTATTGAACGAATCGCAAAACAGAAAACATTTGACACGCAACAGAAACAAAACTGGCAAACCAAATGCATTTTCAGATACAGTGAGCATGAATGCTAAACGTGAGACACTCCGAGCGCATGAGCCATAAAGTAATCTCACAACTAACATCAGGGCAATTCCAAACTACTCTTTCAATGATACTTGAGCCTCAGTGCACCACCATATCCCAGACAATGCTGAAAAGAGAGAAAGAAAGAACATAATAAGAATAGGCCACAAAAAGTGAATTTCACCAATCACAGTCTCGATTAGATCACCTTTCCCTTCCGGTGTCTCCGGGACGGAAACGAAGGAAATTGGAGAAATTCAATAACATACGACATCAAAATTCATCGGAACGATTTTCCCATTCGTCAGAAAGCCTAGTAACGATGAATCGACTCACCGCAGGACTTTGTTTCACAACAGCGATGAAATAGCAGTCTCCATTCGGTTCCAGTAAAATCTCAACATGCTTGGAACATAAAGCAACAGTAGAGCTGTTTGCAATTTTCCACGCGGGAGGCGAAGACGATCAAGACAGCATAGCCAATTTGGCACTTTCCCACTACACATTTAATTCCCCGGGAAGCAAATCAAATTGTTTTGTGAACAGAAGTACAGCGGGAATGGAAACAGCATTTTAACAAGCTGTGTCGTTGCAACTGATCAGTAGAAATGGCAGTGGTGGGATTCGAACCCACGCCCCTGTCGAGACTGGAGCCTTAATCCAGCGCCTTAGACCGCTCGGCCACACTACCAACGGCCGCCCAATTTTCTTGCATTTCCAATTGAGCTCCTGCATGACAACAGATGGAAAGTCACGTGAAATGGGTTCCATGATTCCTCTCCGACTCGCACGGCTGCTTGGATGTGCCGGCTACAATATCAATTTCGCAACAAATAATGATAGCTCATCAATCCGGATAAAAATCAATGGTAAGCTGAGGCTATCTTCTCAGACTCTTTTCAGCTACAAATGTATCTGTGAGTGCGTGAGCAAACATGTTCGCTTATGATTTGGTCAAATAACCATGAACTGCTTGACATTACTGCAATTTCGATTCTTGCTTTGCTAAATGATTTCACCCATTGCTCGAAACAGGACATCTTTCACGTTTACACGGAACATGAAACACACCGGACTACAGGGAAAATGCACAAAGCTGAGCAGGCCGTGTTCCACATCATACCGTGCAGCATAGTTTCAGTCACTGTGTCTGTTTTGCAGAATAAGAGTCCCAAAGAATGTTCTCCAGCCTAAAGGCGGAGGTAGCATTACAATCCGAGAACGACCGATCACAGTGTGAGGATGCTCTGACCTCGGGGCCAGTTCGAGATGCCACTTTCCTTGCCTTTTACATAAACCGTGCAATTGGCTGCAGGGATGTTCACACCTGGACATGAGCCACATCGATACAACTGAGTTGGAAACCTGCGTGGGAATCAACGAGAAGCGACTCAATAAATCTTGCTAAATTCCATGGTGCTTATTAGAAATGCAGTTTCTGTTCACCTCAATTTAAAAGGCAGTTTTTGAACATAGTAACTGAAATCAAAAGCTAATTATCTCACCCCACCTCCACTCCGGGAGAGGTGCTAACTGCACTTGATTGCTTTTTGTTCTCGATGTGAAGAGCTCTCACGCCTGAGTCACCTTCACGCCTCTTGTTGCTGAGTGACTCAAAAAGAAGGAGTTTCACCAGAGCTGCAACTGCCTCACTTTCCCAGTCGCTCTCCCCGTTGACATTTTCCTGCTCATCAGTGATTTAAAGAAAACCAAAAGGATGCGATGTTATTCTGCAGCCTCTTTGTCGATTCCTCCGTTTAAATTCCAACATGGCTTAGATCTCGGGGCGCACCTTAATACTAGCTTTGAAAGCACAGGTCCAGAGCTTCCTCTGAGAGTGCAATTTCTTTCATTGCTGTTGCTGATTGAATGAGCCACTAACGTGCGAACTGCTCCAAAACATGATTCAGGACCTCTGCTGCCAATTTTCGCACTTTGAATAACGACAGACAGCTTCCAAATGAAGCCTTTCAGATACGACTTTGGGGTACATTTGGCAGACAGAATAGTTCAGGAATCCGTGGTGCACTGTGACACCAGCGCATCACCTTCTTCCCTGTCTTTGAACCGGGCCGCCTCAGCAAGGAATGCAAATGCAGTATTGCTCTTCGTGGAAGGATCGGTAACTACACTCTCAAACTGAATGGCACATGATCAGAAGCAGTTTGTAGAATATCTTTACAATGCTCTGCACAGTAATCAAATGGAAATGCATTGCATTTCACGACGAGAGCAGATTTGTTCAAGCAAATTCGAAGGCAGGTTTGCAGATGGGAAAGCAAGCAGGAAAGCTCCGTTCTTGTCCATGTAAAAGGCTGCAGATGAAGAACAAAACAGTTTCGACCGCGGGAACCTATCTTGCGGAAGGTGAACGTGCTGATCACTATGCTACAGAAACAAGCCCACAGCCGCCCCTGCTGCAGCTCAGTGGTATCCGACACTGAAAGTTGAAGACATTCTACCTTTCACCTTTCTGTTTCCAAATGCTCGTTGTTTCATGGGAGTTGTTTAATTTTGGCTGTGTGGTATGCATGGACGAGATACACCGAAGTATCTGTTTTCACCCGGTGTAGCCCAATAACGTTGTGTTGCTTACACCGGCTTTAAAAGGATAACTTTTTAGCCGAGCTGGTCGTCGCAGTCTGTGGCACAATCTTTAGTCTGTTCGACTGCTCACTGGAAAGGTAGTATTGTGAAACACTGCAGAAACGAAGGACTTCCTTACTTTTGCTCCGACTGACCATACTCTGTGAAATTTTCCCAGATTCTCAGTTGAGGAGTTTTTGCAGCTGGAAATTATCTCAGAAAGCCTGTTAATTCGTAATGTATTGAACGAATCGCAAAACAGAAAACATTTGACACGCAACAGAAACAAAACTGGCAAACCAAATGCATTTTCAGATACAGTGAGCATGAATGCTAAACGTGAGACACTCCGAGCGCATGAGCCATAAAGTAATCTCACAACTAACATCAGGGCAATTCCAAACTACTCTTTCAATGATACTTGAGCCTCAGTGCACCACCATATCCCAGACAATGCTGAAAAGAGAGAAAGAAAGAACATAATAAGAATAGGCCACAAAAAGTGAATTTCACCAATCACAGTCTCGATTAGATCACCTTTCCCTTCCGGTGTCTCCGGGACGGAAACGAAGGAAATTGGAGAAATTCAATAACATACGACATCAAAATTCATCGGAACGATTTTCCCATTCGTCAGAAAGCCTAGTAACGATGAATCGACTCACCGCAGGACTTTGTTTCACAACAGCGATGAAATAGCAGTCTCCATTCGGTTCCAGTAAAATCTCAACATGCTTGGAACATAAAGCAACAGTAGAGCTGTTTGCAATTTTCCACGCGGGAGGCGAAGACGATCAAGACAGCATAGCCAATTTGGCACTTTCCCACTACACATTTAATTCCCCGAGAAGCAAATCAAATTGTTTTGTGAACAGAAGTACAGCGGGAATGGAAACAGCATTTTAACAAGCTGTGTCGTTGCAACTGATCAGTAGAAATGGCAGTGGTGGGATTCGAACCCACGCCCCTGTCGAGACTGGAGCCTTAATCCAGCGCCTTAGACCGCTCGGCCACACTACCAACGGCCGCCCAATTTTCTTGCATTTCCAATTGAGCTCCTGCATGACAACAGATGGAAAGTCACGTGAAATGGGTTCCATGATTCCTCTCCGACTCGCACGGCTGCTTGGATGTGCCGGCTACAATATCAATTTCGCAACAAATAATGATAGCTCATCAATCCGGATAAAAATCAATGGTAAGCTGAGGCTATCTTCTCAGACTCTTTTCAGCTACAAATGTATCTGTGAGTGCGTGAGCAAACATGTTCGCTTATGATTTGGTCAAATAACCATGAACTGCTTGACATTACTGCAATTTCGATTCTTGCTTTGCTAAATGATTTCACCCATTGCTCGAAACAGGACAACTTTCACGTTTACACGGAACATGAAACACACCGGACTACAGGGAAAATGCACAAAGCTGAGCAGGCCGTGTTCCACATCATACCGTGCAGCATAGTTTCAGTCACTGTGTCTGTTTTGCAGAATAAGAGTCCCAAAGAATGTTCTCCAGCCTAAAAGCGGAGGTAGCATTACAATCCGAGAACGACCGATCACAGTGTGAGGATGCTCTGACCTCGGGGCCAGTTCGAGATGCCACTTTCCTTGCCTTTTACATAAACCGTGCAATTGGCTGCAGGGATGTTCACACCTGGACATGAGCCACATCGATACAACTGAGTTGGAAACCTGCGTGGGAATCAACGAGAAGCGACTCAATAAATCTTGCTAAATTCCATGGTGCTTATTAGAAATGCAGTTTCTGTTCACCTCAATTTAAAAGGCAGTTTTTGAACATAGTAACTGAAATCAAAAGCTAATTATCTCACCCCACCTCCACTCCGGGAGAGGTGCTAACTGCACTTGATTGCTTTTTGTTCTCGATGTGAAGAGCTCTCACGCCTGAGTCACCTTCACGCCTCTTGTTGCTGAGTGACTCAAAAAGAAGGAGTTTCACCAGAGCTGCAACTGCCTCACTTTCCCAGTCGCTCTCCCCGTTGACATTTTCCTGCTCATCAGTGATTTAAAGAAAACCAAAAGGATGCGATGTTATTCTGCAGCCTCTTTGTCGATTCCTCCGTTTAAATTCCAACATGGCTTAGATCTCGGGGCGCACCTTAATACTAGCTTTGAAAGCACAGGTCCAGAGCTTCCTCTGAGAGTGCAATTTCTTTCATTGCTGTTGCTGATTGAATGAGCCACTAACGTGCGAACTGCTCCAAAACATGATTCAGGACCTCTGCTGCCAATTCTCGCACTTTGAATAACGACAGACAGCTTCCAAATGAGGCCTTTCAGATACGACTTTGGGGTACATTTGGCAGACAGAATAGTTCAGGAATCCGTGGTGCACTGTGACACCAGCGCATCACCTTCTTCCCTGTCTTTGAACCGGGCCGCCTCAGCAAGGAATGCAAATGCAGTATTGCTCTTCGTGGAAGGATCGGTAACTACACTCTCAAACTGAATGGCACATGATCAGAAGCAGTTTGTAGAATATCTTTACAATGCTCTGCACAGTAATCAAATGGAAATGCATTGCATTTCACGACGAGAGCAGATTTGTTCAAGCAAATTCGAAGGCAGGTTTGCAGATGGGAAAGCAAGCAGGAAAGCTCCGTTCTTGTCCATGTAAAAGGCTGCAGATGAAGAACAAAACAGTTTCGACCGCGGGAACCTATCTTGCGGAAGGTGAACGTGCTGATCACTATGCTACAGAAACAAGCCCACAGCCGCCCCTGCTGCAGCTCAGTGGTATCCGACACTGAAAGTTGAAGACATTCTACCTTTCACCTTTCTGTTTCCAAATGCTCGTTGTTTCATGGGAGTTGTTTAATTTTGGCTGTGTGGTATGCATGGACGAGATACACCGAAGTATCTGTTTTCACCCGGTGTAGCCCAATAACGTTGTGTTGCTTACACCGGCTTTAAAAGGATAACTTTTTAGCCGAGCTGGTCGTCGCAGTCTGTGGCACAATCTTTAGTCTGTTCGACTGCTCACTGGAAAGGTAGTATTGTGAAACACTGCAGAAACGAAGGACTTCCTTACTTTTGCTCCGACTGACCATACTCTGTGAAATTTTCCCAGATTCTCAGTTGAGGAGTTTTTGCAGCTGGAAATTATCTCAGAAAGCCTGTTAATTCGTAATGTATTGAACGAATCGCAAAACAGAAAACATTTGACACGCAACAGAAACAAAACTGGCAAACCAAATGCATTTTCAGATACAGTGAGCATGAATGCTAAACGTGAGACACTCCGAGCGCATGAGCCATAAAGTAATCTCACAACTAACATCAGGGCAATTCCAAACTACTCTTTCAATGATACTTGAGCCTCAGTGCACCACCATATCCCAGACAATGCTGAAAAGAGAGAAAGAAAGAACATAATAAGAATAGGCCACAAAAAGTGAATTTCACCAATCACAGTCTCGATTAGATCACCTTTCCCTTCCGGTGTCTCCGGGACGGAAACGAAGGAAATTGGAGAAATTCAATAACATACGACATCAAAATTCATCGGAACGATTTTCCCATTCGTCAGAAAGCCTAGTAACGATGAATCGACTCACCGCAGGACTTTGTTTTACAACAGCGATGAAATAGCAGTCTCCATTCGGTTCCAGTAAAATCTCAACATGCTTGGAACATAAAGCAACAGTAGAGCTGTTTGCAATTTTCCACGCGGGAGGCGAAGACGATCAAGACAGCATAGCCAATTTGGCACTTTCCCACTACACATTTAATTCCCCGGGAAGCAAATCAAATTGTTTTGTGAACAGAAGTACAGCGGGAATGGAAACAGCATTTTAACAAGCTGTGTCGTTGCAACTGATCAGTAGAAATGGCAGTGGTGGGATTCGAACCCACGCCCCTGTCGAGACTGGAGCCTTAATCCAGCGCCTTAGACCGCTCGGCCACACTACCAACGGCCGCCCAATTTTCTTGCATTTCCAATTGAGCTCCTGCATGACAACAGATGGAAAGTCACGTGAAATGGGTTCCATGATTCCTCTCCGACTCGCACGGCTGCTTGGATGTGCCGGCTACAATATCAATTTCGCAACAAATAATGATAGCTCATCAATCCGGATAAAAATCAATGGTAAGCTGAGGCTATCTTCTCAGACTCTTTTCAGCTACAAATGTATCTGTGAGTGCGTGAGCAAACATGTTCGCTTATGATTTGGTCAAATAACCATGAACTGCTTGACATTACTGCAATTTCGATTCTTGCTTTGCTAAATGATTTCACCCATTGCTCGAAACAGGACATCTTTCACGTTTACACGGAACATGAAACACACCGGACTACAGGGAAAATGCACAAAGCTGAGCAGGCCGTGTTCCACATCATACCGTGCAGCATAGTTTCAGTCACTGTGTCTGTTTTGCAGAATAAGAGTCCCAAAGAATGTTCTCCAGCCTAAAGGCGGAGGTAGCATTACAATCCGAGAACGACCGATCACAGTGTGAGGATGCTCTGACCTCGGGGCCAGTTCGAGATGCCACTTTCCTTGCCTTTTACATAAACCGTGCAATTGGCTGCAGGGATGTTCACACCTGGACATGAGCCACATCGATACAACTGAGTTGGAAACCTGCGTGGGAATCAACGAGAAGCGACTCAATAAATCTTGCTAAATTCCATGGTGCTTATTAGAAATGCAGTTTCTGTTCACCTCAATTTAAAAGGCAGTTTTTGAACATAGTAACTGAAATCAAAAGCTAATTATCTCACCCCACCTCCACTCCGGGAGAGGTGCTAACTGCACTTGATTGCTTTTTGTTCTCGATGTGAAGAGCTCTCACGCCTGAGTCACCTTCACGCCTCTTGTTGCTGAGTGACTCAAAAAGAAGGAGTTTCACCAGAGCTGCAACTGCCTCACTTTCCCAGTCGCTCTCCCCGTTGACATTTTCCTGCTCATCAGTGATTTAAAGAAAACCAAAAGGATGCGATGTTATTCTGCAGCCTCTTTGTCGATTCCTCCGTTTAAATTCCAACATGGCTTAGATCTCGGGGCGCACCTTAATACTAGCTTTGAAAGCACAGGTCCAGAGCTTCCTCTGAGAGTGCAATTTCTTTCATTGCTGTTGCTGATTGAATGAGCCACTAACGTGCGAACTGCTCCAAAACATGATTCAGGACCTCTGCTGCCAATTTTCGCACTTTGAATAACGACAGACAGCTTCCAAATGAAGCCTTTCAGATACGACTTTGGGGTACATTTGGCAGACAGAATAGTTCAGGAATCCGTGGTGCACTGTGACACCAGCGCATCACCTTCTTCCCTGTCTTTGAACCGGGCCGCCTCAGCAAGGAATGCAAATGCAGTATTGCTCTTCGTGGAAGGATCGGTAACTACACTCTCAAACTGAATGGCACATGATCAGAAGCAGTTTGTAGAATATCTTTACAATGCTCTGCACAGTAATCAAATGGAAATGCATTGCATTTCACGACGAGAGCAGATTTGTTCAAGCAAATTCGAAGGCAGGTTTGCAGATGGGAAAGCAAGCAGGAAAGCTCCGTTCTTGTCCATGTAAAAGGCTGCAGATGAAGAACAAAACAGTTTCGACCGCGGGAACCTATCTTGCGGAAGGTGAACGTGCTGATCACTATGCTACAGAAACAAGCCCACAGCCGCCCCTGCTGCAGCTCAGTGGTATCCGACACTGAAAGTTGAAGACATTCTACCTTTCACCTTTCTGTTTCCAAATGCTCGTTGTTTCATGGGAGTTGTTTAATTTTGGCTGTGTGGTATGCATGGACGAGATACACCGAAGTATCTGTTTTCACCCGGTGTAGCCCAATAACGTTGTGTTGCTTACACCGGCTTTAAAAGGATAACTTTTTAGCCGAGCTGGTCGTCGCAGTCTGTGGCACAATCTTTAGTCTGTTCGACTGCTCACTGGAAAGGTAGTATTGTGAAACACTGCAGAAACGAAGGACTTCCTTACTTTTGCTCCGACTGACCATACTCTGTGAAATTTTCCCAGATTCTCAGTTGAGGAGTTTTTGCAGCTGGAAATTATCTCAGAAAGCCTGTTAATTCGTAATGTATTGAACGAATCGCAAAACAGAAAACATTTGACACGCAACAGAAACAAAACTGGCAAACCAAATGCATTTTCAGATACAGTGAGCATGAATGCTAAACGTGAGACACTCCGAGCGCATGAGCCATAAAGTAATCTCACAACTAACATCAGGGCAATTCCAAACTACTCTTTCAATGATACTTGAGCCTCAGTGCACCACCATATCCCAGACAATGCTGAAAAGAGAGAAAGAAAGAACATAATAAGAATAGGCCACAAAAAGTGAATTTCACCAATCACAGTCTCGATTAGATCACCTTTCCCTTCCGGTGTCTCCGGACGGAAACGAAGGAAATTGGAGAAATTCAATAACATACGACATCAAAATTCATCGGAACGATTTTCCCATTCGTCAGAAAGCCTAGTAACGATGAATCGACTCACCGCAGGACTTTGTTTCACAACAGCGATGAAATAGCAGTCTCCATTCGGTTCCAGTAAAATCTCAACATGCTTGGAACATAAAGCAACAGTAGAGCTGTTTGCAATTTTCCACGCGGGAGGCGAAGACGATCAAGACAGCATAGCCAATTTGGCACTTTCCCACTACACATTTAATTCCCCGAGAAGCAAATCAAATTGTTTTGTGAACAGAAGTACAGCGGGAATGGAAACAGCATTTTAACAAGCTGTGTCGTTGCAACTGATCAGTAGAAATGGCAGTGGTGGGATTCGAACCCACGCCCCTGTCGAGACTGGAGCCTTAATCCAGCGCCTTAGACCGCTCGGCCACACTACCAACGGCCGCCCAATTTTCTTGCATTTCCAATTGAGCTCCTGCATGACAACAGATGGAAAGTCACGTGAAATGGGTTCCATGATTCCTCTCCGACTCGCACGGCTGCTTGGATGTGCCGGCTACAATATCAATTTCGCAACAAATAATGATAGCTCATCAATCCGGATAAAAATCAATGGTAAGCTGAGGCTATCTTCTCAGACTCTTTTCAGCTACAAATGTATCTGTGAGTGCGTGAGCAAACATGTTCGCTTATGATTTGGTCAAATAACCATGAACTGCTTGACATTACTGCAATTTCGATTCTTGCTTTGCTAAATGATTTCACCCATTGCTCGAAACAGGACAACTTTCACGTTTACACGGAACATGAAACACACCGGACTACAGGGAAAATGCACAAAGCTGAGCAGGCCGTGTTCCACATCATACCGTGCAGCATAGTTTCAGTCACTGTGTCTGTTTTGCAGAATAAGAGTCCCAAAGAATGTTCTCCAGCCTAAAAGCGGAGGTAGCATTACAATCCGAGAACGACCGATCACAGTGTGAGGATGCTCTGACCTCGGGGCCAGTTCGAGATGCCACTTTCCTTGCCTTTTACATAAACCGTGCAATTGGCTGCAGGGATGTTCACACCTGGACATGAGCCACATCGATACAACTGAGTTGGAAACCTGCGTGGGAATCAACGAGAAGCGACTCAATAAATCTTGCTAAATTCCATGGTGCTTATTAGAAATGCAGTTTCTGTTCACCTCAATTTAAAAGGCAGTTTTTGAACATAGTAACTGAAATCAAAAGCTAATTATCTCACCCCACCTCCACTCCGGGAGAGGTGCTAACTGCACTTGATTGCTTTTTGTTCTCGATGTGAAGAGCTCTCACGCCTGAGTCACCTTCACGCCTCTTGTTGCTGAGTGACTCAAAAAGAAGGAGTTTCACCAGAGCTGCAACTGCCTCACTTTCCCAGTCGCTCTCCCCGTTGACATTTTCCTGCTCATCAGTGATTTAAAGAAAACCAAAAGGATGCGATGTTATTCTGCAGCCTCTTTGTCGATTCCTCCGTTTAAATTCCAACATGGCTTAGATCTCGGGGCGCACCTTAATACTAGCTTTGAAAGCACAGGTCCAGAGCTTCCTCTGAGAGTGCAATTTCTTTCATTGCTGTTGCTGATTGAATGAGCCACTAACGTGCGAACTGCTCCAAAACATGATTCAGGACCTCTGCTGCCAATTCTCGCACTTTGAATAACGACAGACAGCTTCCAAATGAGGCCTTTCAGATACGACTTTGGGGTACATTTGGCAGACAGAATAGTTCAGGAATCCGTGGTGCACTGTGACACCAGCGCATCACCTTCTTCCCTGTCTTTGAACCGGGCCGCCTCAGCAAGGAATGCAAATGCAGTATTGCTCTTCGTGGAAGGATCGGTAACTACACTCTCAAACTGAATGGCACATGATCAGAAGCAGTTTGTAGAATATCTTTACAATGCTCTGCACAGTAATCAAATGGAAATGCATTGCATTTCACGACGAGAGCAGATTTGTTCAAGCAAATTCGAAGGCAGGTTTGCAGATGGGAAAGCAAGCAGGAAAGCTCCGTTCTTGTCCATGTAAAAGGCTGCAGATGAAGAACAAAACAGTTTCGACCGCGGGAACCTATCTTGCGGAAGCTGAACGTGCTGATCACTATGCTACAGAAACAAGCCCACAGCCGCCCCTGCTGCAGCTCAGTGGTATCCGACACTGAAAGTTGAAGACATTCTACCTTTCACCTTTCTGTTTCCAAATGCTCGTTGTTTCATGGGAGTTGTTTAATTTTGGCTGTGTGGTATGCATGGACGAGATACACCGAAGTATCTGTTTTCACCCGGTGTAGCCCAATAACGTTGTGTTGCTTACACCGGCTTTAAAAGGATAACTTTTTAGCCGAGCTGGTCGTCGCAGTCTGTGGCACAATCTTTAGTCTGTTCGACTGCTCACTGGAAAGGTAGTATTGTGAAACACTGCAGAAACGAAGGACTTCCTTACTTTTGCTCCGACTGACCATACTCTGTGAAATTTTCCCAGATTCTCAGTTGAGGAGTTTTTGCAGCTGGAAATTATCTCAGAAAGCCTGTTAATTCGTAATGTATTGAACGAATCGCAAAACAGAAAACATTTGACACGCAACAGAAACAAAACTGGCAAACCAAATGCATTTTCAGATACAGTGAGCATGAATGCTAAACGTGAGACACTCCGAGCGCATGAGCCATAAAGTAATCTCACAACTAACATCAGGGCAATTCCAAACTACTCTTTCAATGATACTTGAGCCTCAGTGCACCACCATATCTCAGACAATGCTGAAAAGAGAGAAAGAAAGAACATAATAAGAATAAGCCACAAAAAGTGAATTTCACCAATTACAGTCTCGATTAGATCACCTTTCCCTTCCGGTGTTTCCGGGACGGAAACGAAGGAAATTGGAGAAATTCAATAACATACGACATCAAAATTCATCGGAACGATTTTCCCATTCGTCAGAAAGCCTAGTAACGATGAATCGACTCACCGCAGGACTTTGTTTCACAACAGCGATGAAATAGCAGTCTCCATTCGGTTCCAGTAAAATCTCAACATGCTTGGAACATAAAGCAACAGTAGAGCTGTTTGCAATTTTCCACGCGGGAGGCGAAGACGATCAAGACAGCATAGCCAATTTGGCACTTTCCCACTACACATTTAATTCCCCGAGAAGCAAATCAAATTGTTTTGTGAACAGAAGTACAGCGGGAATGGAAACAGCATTTTAACAAGCTGTGTCGTTGCAACTGATCAGTAGAAATGGCAGTGGTGGGATTCGAACCCACGCCCCTGTCGAGACTGGAGCCTTAATCCAGCGCCTTAGACCGCTCGGCCACACTACCAACGGCCGCCCAATTTTCTTGCATTTCCAATTGAGCTCCTGCATGACAACAGATGGAAAGTCACGTGAAATGGGTTCCATGATTCCTCTCCGACTCGCACGGCTGCTTGGATGTGCCGGCTACAATATCAATTTCGCAACAAATAATGATAGCTCATCAATCCGGATAAAAATCAATGGTAAGCTGAGGCTATCTTCTCAGACTCTTTTCAGCTACAAATGTATCTGTGAGTGCGTGAGCAAACATGTTCGCTTATGATTTGGTCAAATAACCATGAACTGCTTGACATTACTGCAATTTCGATTCTTGCTTTGCTAAATGATTTCACCCATTGCTCGAAACAGGACAACTTTCACGTTTACACGGAACATGAAACACACCGGACTACAGGGAAAATGCACAAAGCTGAGCAGGCCGTGTTCCACATCATACCGTGCAGCATAGTTTCAGTCACTGTGTCTGTTTTGCAGAATAAGAGTCCCAAAGAATGTTCTCCAGCCTAAAAGCGGAGGTAGCATTACAATCCGAGAACGACCGATCACAGTGTGAGGATGCTCTGACCTCGGGGCCAGTTCGAGATGCCACTTTCCTTGCCTTTTACATAAACCGTGCAATTGGCTGCAGGGATGTTCACACCTGGACATGAGCCACATCGATACAACTGAGTTGGAAACCTGCGTGGGAATCAACGAGAAGCGACTCAATAAATCTTGCTAAATTCCATGGTGCTTATTAGAAATGCAGTTTCTGTTCACCTCAATTTAAAAGGCAGTTTTTGAACATAGTAACTGAAATCAAAAGCTAATTATCTCACCCCACCTCCACTCCGGGAGAGGTGCTAACTGCACTTGATTGCTTTTTGTTCTCGATGTGAAGAGCTCTCACGCCTGAGTCACCTTCACGCCTCTTGTTGCTGAGTGACTCAAAAAGAAGGAGTTTCACCAGAGCTGCAACTGCCTCACTTTCCCAGTCGCTCTCCCCGTTGACATTTTCCTGCTCATCAGTGATTTAAAGAAAACCAAAAGGATGCGATGTTATTCTGCAGCCTCTTTGTCGATTCCTCCGTTTAAATTCCAACATGGCTTAGATCTCGGGGCGCACCTTAATACTAGCTTTGAAAGCACAGGTCCAGAGCTTCCTCTGAGAGTGCAATTTCTTTCATTGCTGTTGCTGATTGAATGAGCCACTAACGTGCGAACTGCTCCAAAACATGATTCAGGACCTCTGCTGCCAATTCTCGCACTTTGAATAACGACAGACAGCTTCCAAATGAGGCCTTTCAGATACGACTTTGGGGTACATTTGGCAGACAGAATAGTTCAGGAATCCGTGGTGCACTGTGACACCAGCGCATCACCTTCTTCCCTGTCTTTGAACCGGGCCGCCTCAGCAAGGAATGCAAATGCAGTATTGCTCTTCGTGGAAGGATCGGTAACTACACTCTCAAACTGAATGGCACATGATCAGAAGCAGTTTGTAGAATATCTTTACAATGCTCTGCACAGTAATCAAATGGAAATGCATTGCATTTCACGACGAGAGCAGATTTGTTCAAGCAAATTCGAAGGCAGGTTTGCAGATGGGAAAGCAAGCAGGAAAGCTCCGTTCTTGTCCATGTAAAAGGCTGCAGATGAAGAACAAAACAGTTTCGACCGCGGGAACCTATCTTGCGGAAGGTGAACGTGCTGATCACTATGCTACAGAAACAAGCCCACAGCCGCCCCTGCTGCAGCTCAGTGGTATCCGACACTGAAAGTTGAAGACATTCTACCTTTCACCTTTCTGTTTCCAAATGCTCGTTGTTTCATGGGAGTTGTTTAATTTTGGCTGTGTGGTATGCATGGACGAGATACACCGAAGTATCTGTTTTCACCCGGTGTAGCCCAATAACGTTGTGTTGCTTACACCGGCTTTAAAAGGATAACTTTTTAGCCGAGCTGGTCGTCGCAGTCTGTGGCACAATCTTTAGTCTGTTCGACTGCTCACTGGAAAGGTAGTATTGTGAAACACTGCAGAAACGAAGGACTTCCTTACTTTTGCTCCGACTGACCATACTCTGTGAAATTTTCCCAGATTCTCAGTTGAGGAGTTTTTGCAGCTGGAAATTATCTCAGAAAGCCTGTTAATTCGTAATGTATTGAACGAATCGCAAAACAGAAAACATTTGACACGCAACAGAAACAAAACTGGCAAACCAAATGCATTTTCAGATACAGTGAGCATGAATGCTAAACGTGAGACACTCCGAGCGCATGAGCCATAAAGTAATCTCACAACTAACATCAGGGCAATTCCAAACTACTCTTTCAATGATACTTGAGCCTCAGTGCACCACCATATCCCAGACAATGCTGAAAAGAGAGAAAGAAAGAACATAATAAGAATAGGCCACAAAAAGTGAATTTCACCAATCACAGTCTCGATTAGATCACCTTTCCCTTCCGGTGTCTCCGGGACGGAAACGAAGGAAATTGGAGAAATTCAATAACATACGACATCAAAATTCATCGGAACGATTTTCCCATTCGTCAGAAAGCCTAGTAACGATGAATCGACTCACCGCAGGACTTTGTTTTACAACAGCGATGAAATAGCAGTCTCCATTCGGTTCCAGTAAAATCTCAACATGCTTGGAACATAAAGCAACAGTAGAGCTGTTTGCAATTTTCCACGCGGGAGGCGAAGACGATCAAGACAGCATAGCCAATTTGGCACTTTCCCACTACACATTTAATTCCCCGGGAAGCAAATCAAATTGTTTTGTGAACAGAAGTACAGCGGGAATGGAAACAGCATTTTAACAAGCTGTGTCGTTGCAACTGATCAGTAGAAATGGCAGTGGTGGGATTCGAACCCACGCCCCTGTCGAGACTGGAGCCTTAATCCAGCGCCTTAGACCGCTCGGCCACACTACCAACGGCCGCCCAATTTTCTTGCATTTCCAATTGAGCTCCTGCATGACAACAGATGGAAAGTCATTCACTTATCTTTCACCTTTCTGTTTCCAACAGCTCATTGTTGTCCAGGGTAATTGACATCTTGAAAAAGCTAAAACAAATGACAGTTGAAATTGGTGACAAAATTGAGCCAAGGATGTCGTCAATGTTTGGTCTATAGGGTGAGGTGGAACAGGCTGGACATCTTTCCCGACAGCATAACGGCTGCGACATGATTTTATGGAAGGGTTGTAAACTGAGTATTTTCGTGTTTTACCCAAGCTGGGGTGAGTTGAAAACTCGAGAGCATAGGTTTACGGTGAGTGATCTGAAATTGACAAAGGACCTGAGGCACATTTCCCACACACAAGGTTGTGCGTGTATGAAATGAGCTACCAGAGGGAGTGGAGTAGGCTATTGCACTTAAGAAAATTGCAATGGTAATCGAATGAGTTTCTGGATAGGATGGGTTTAGAGGGATTGAGGCCAAATGCTGGGGAACGGGACTTGTTTAATTTTGGTTATATGGCGAGCATGGATGAGATACACTGAAGTATCTGTTTCCACGCGGTGTTCCCCAATAACATTGTGTTGCTTACACCGGTTTTAAAGAATTACCATCATAGCAGCAGGGACACTTGGCAATGTTGGTTGGTTTTGTGATTGAAAGTCTTTGTCCAGCGGGTGTGCCACAGGGATCTGTGCATTATGGGCATTAATTGCTCGGATGTGAATGCAGAAGGTATCATTATTGGTTTGCAAATGACAGGAAAGGTGAGGGTGTTGTCCACAGTGTGAGGATGGTCTCAGGCTCCAGTCTGAAGGTTGAGTCTGAGACAGAATTTCAAGAGAGTAATTTCAATTAATAAGCAGGCAAGAGCACAGCAGGCATTAAGGGAAAACTATCAATTAAACTGCATTACCTCAATGTAAAAGACTTGAAAAGTAAGGCAGATGAACACTCGGTTGGATGGGATCATGGGAATGGTAAATCACAGGAGTTACAGAAACACAGCTGAATGAGGGCCTCGACAGGCAGCTCAAAATTCCAGGGCACAGATGCTATAGGAAGGATAGAATGGGAAGCAAGAGAGGAGGGGAATTGGTGATTTTGATCAGTGAAAACATCACTGCAACACTTAGAGAGCATATTACTCGAGAACTGCCAGCGAAGCTTTATTCATGGAACTGAGAAATATGGCTGGATGATCAGTTTGATATGACGGTAGTACAGGTCCGCAGTAGTCAGCGGGAAATTGAACAGCAAATACGTCGGAGATCTCAGATATCTGTAAGAATGATAGGGTGGTAATGGTCGGGGATTTTAATTTTCTCAACCTCGACTTCCTGCAGCAAGGTAGGGGTTGCGCACCTCGATATTTGCTGTGGGGAAAAAGGGGAATCCAGGAGAAAACAGTACAAGGAGCGCACTGTCACAGCAATGCCCCACCCACCCCCTTTCCACGGTCACCTTCTGCCCCAAGTGTAACAGAGTCTGTGGAAGGCCCAATTGGTCTGTACACCCACCAACAGATTCCCCTGAGAATGGGAGAGAATCAGCCTTGTCTGTGACCCATTACCAATGAGATGGTGAGATAGAAAGATTGAATCCATTCACTATTATCCCAGTGCATTTGTTACAAATTCCAATAATTCCCTGTTAATGCAGTGTCTAAAACTGGAATGCTTATAAGGGGCCCTGAACACCTGTCCGTCCAGTCCTATGTTCTGATCCTTATTACCCAGAATTTGGTCTCCGACTGTTTGATAATCTGAAGCCACATATTGTCTTAGCCATCTATTGCAATCTCTAATGGTGAGAGTTCCCCGTTCTGCTTTCCATTCTGCCTGACCTTCCACAATGTTGTGTCCTGTGAATATTAATACCTCACCTTTTTTTTCACCTTGTTACCGTGTCTCCGTGATGGTGATTAGATAGAAATCACAAGTCACACGAGCAAATTCCTTATTGCAAATGCTTCATGCACTCAAATTAAGAAGCATTAATTTACTTTAAAAATCACAATTTCCTGTTACAAACTTATCTGTTGATGTACAATTTTACTTAAACTCAGTGTCTTCCTGTTTCTTTCTGTTTCTCCTCAGTCACATCCCCAAGTTTCAATATTTCAACATTTCTCTATGGAATTGGGAATTTCCTTTCAGCTGAGCCCTGTCCCTTCTTTTCTGTGTCAGTTTAAAGCACTCTACATAATCCCGGTCATATGATTGACCAGGTCCCAGCGCTGTACCATCCCTGTAAAATAGCTGACTCCGCTCTGAGTACTGGTAGCAGTGCTCACTGCAGCAGAACCACTTCTTTTGACACCATGGTTTCATCCTGATACCTTCCTGCGCTCTAATGATATCACTCATTAACTCTCCATGTGGTATGCCTCAATGTCTAACTGCTGCCTCTGTCAATGCCTTTCGCTTTTACAGCTGGTCTAAGATCCTGAGATAACAGAATTCTTCACTCCAGAGAGAGGAGGCAGCAGAAGTCTGGGACGGAGACTGGCTTTCTCTAGATCTCTGTTGGACTCAGTGCTCCTCTACATGAGTAATCCTCACTGCATCATTCTAATTACCCATTCTGTCTGTTTCTCTGTCTCCTGCAGATACTCAGGATATTCCAACTCCTGTCTCATCCATCACCACATTGAAGATGGTTGGTCAGCCAGAGAGAGATCGAGAGGCAGGTCTAAAGCCTTTAGTAAATTCTGCAACCAGTAAAGTCACTCACAGTAAACAGCACAGGGAGAAGTTAGTGGCCTCTAACTTTCGACCCGGAAGACAACACTCAGATATAATGCTGATCACTACAAATCTTTCTACCTTTCACATCCTCCCCTTATGACTACAATAGTCATTTCCATTACCTTCATGTGCTGCCCTAATTCTGTCTGTGACTCTCACCATGTCCCACCCCTACAGCCCACCATTTTTCTGAATATCCTCCTTCAAACGTTCCCTATCGATGTCACCTGTTCCAGCCTCCACAATTCTCCTTATCATTGGAAAAAACCTTCCATTCAAAGCTGATCAAATATCCTCTAACTCTCCTGATCGATCTAACTACTTTTAGTTGTGAAACTCTCATTATTTCTGCAAAATACTATCCAATAGGATTTAAAGCCCTCCCTGCCGTTGCATGGTCCTCCCATCCATACAACAGTCCCTGTCTTTGTAACATTGTCCTGCATCTTTCAACCTCCTGTTTGCTGAATCCTCTTCAGCCACTGCAATTTCTCTTTTTCTGTCACTTTCCCCTCCTCTTCGAAACCGCCATCTATTTAATACCACGCAGTCTCTGCAGCCCTCCCTATTTCTAATCACCAACTGCCTCTACAACCCTCCCTACATCCTTTCCCACTTCCAGCCCCTTCAGCACCTTATATAAATGCAAACACCCCATTCGCCAAGGCTACTCCAGGTCCGACAATATCTGTCAGAATCTGAAGTCCACACTCACTCTAACCTGCAATTCTCTCTCTAATCCATTAACATCTGCAGCCACCACTGCTGTGTGTACTTTTCTTCAGTCCTGCAGTCCCATTAAGCTTCACAAGCTTGCATTAACTAAAGCCTGTGTATCTTAGTAATGTCCTAAAAACTTTCATGTCTCTGTAAACTGCTCCAAATTATCCACTATCTCCATAAACATCTACAGTTCATAAAGCTGTCCCCTTCTGTATAACCTCTTCCAGTCCTGTCAACAGCCCCAATCTATGGTGACCCTTTAATGTTCCCTTGTTGTGTAATCACTTTAAGACCCTGACGAATTCCTGATCTTATCACCAACTGCAATCTTTGTGACTGTCCAGTTCCAATAAGACTCACTTTCAGTGCCAACTCATCCAGTTTCTACATCCATCTATAATCTCCTTATCCTCCTCCAATTCTTTGATGCTAATTAAATTAAATTTCACCATCTTTCCCTCCACCCTCCCGACCACAGGAAACTCTTTCAGCTTGTGCAACACTCCCCATCTGTGTATCTGTCTCCAACCCAGCAACCTGGCATTCTCCCTTGCCTTTCTATCTATGTCGTCTCCAGGACCCAGAGGCCCTCTTGTATCTGTAAGCATCTTCAGTCATTACAACCTGCCATATCTCTGTTAGTATACACGGTTCTCTTCTCCCTGAAACACCCCCTGTCTCTACCTCTCAGTCTGCCTGCCTCTCCCTACATCCATACCTATCCCTATCTCCAGAATGGAATCCAACTCCCTCTATCACTGTAAATTCCTCCAATCACCAAACACCTTTGTCCCATTGACATTCTTGACCAGATGTAACTCTGTTTAACTCTAGCATCCTCGAGCCCCTGTAAGCCTCCCTAAATCTGTAACCTCTTCTCATCTGTTCAGCCCCCCAGTACTGAGGAATGACTCTCTGCATTCGCCAAAAGGCAGATGGAATGACAGTGAACAGACGTAATGGAACCGTCATTCCGGAGATGTAGCTGCAGAATGACCATTGCTGGGAAGGGAATATTGAAGGGTTTTTGGGATCTCGGCAGGCTAGGCAAAAAGCCAGCAAGTTGTGAAGAAAGAATGAGATTAATGCATTAATGAGACAGTCATGTGGATCTGAAGATCAAATGTTGGAATCTATTTGGGTGGAGCTGAGAATAAACAAGCAGCAGCAGCCCTTATCAGAAATTCTTTTATAGGCACCAGGCACTGATGGTAATGTCAATATGGTTACGGTCAGGTTACTGAATATACTTGTAGCAAGGGCAGTACAGTAACTGTGTGACAGTGGTCTCCATCCCGACTAGATATCAGGGCTGTATCGGATAGAATCCAGGATTACACATGAGATGTTTTTCTATAAGATCATATCAAGGAGCCAGCCACAAAATTGTCTATTGTAGATTAAATGCAATGTAATTATAAATATCTCATAATCTCATTATAAAGGAGTTTTGTGAGCAGTGACCCACAATGTTATAATGTAGATATGGTGTCTGAGTTATGACCATGAGATGTACGAGTATGGGCGGTCCTCTAAGCAGAAATGTGTGTGAAGTTTTGAAGTGGCTTTTACACAGAAACATGAACAGGCAGAGAATAGAGGGATATGGATCATCTGCAGGCAGGTGGTATATATCGAGAACAGCACCATGGACAAGCACAGCCATGGTGGGCCGAAGGGTCTATAGCTGTGCAGTACTGTTCTATTTTCTAACTTCCCAGCATCTACCATGTCAACGCCCTTCAGAATCTTGGAAGTTACATTCAATTCCTGTCTCATTTTTCTAAACATCAATGGGTTCAACCTCAATCTCCTTCACCTCTTCCCATTTGAAAGTTCATCCATTCTCAGGATTAGCCGAGTTACCCTTCTGTGGCCTGCCTCCGTTGGAAGAATATCTTTCCTTCGGGCACTCATGCCGTTCATAATATTGTAGGTGTGGTCTGACTCGTATCTTGTATAGTTTTTGCAAGACAACATTCCCTTTGTAATAAGTGGCCGCATTGTATTTGCCTTCTCTAATACCTGCTGAGCCTGGGAGCTACCTTTTTCAGATTGACAAACAAGAACTCCGTCAACCCATTCTGCTGTCAGTCTGAAACCAAATCGTGTTAGCCTGACAGCATGCTGATATACTTTAGAAAGGATATGTGAATAAACAATAATTGGACCCTTAGAAACACATTTTGTAAAATAAAATGTGTTTTTGAACCAGTTGGACTTTATTTGTTGTTGTAAATATAAATGGCAGAATAGATAAGGGTGTAGGTGGGGCGTGTTGTTATGGGGGATACGTTCTATGTGAATTTTCAGAAGCCTTTATGTAAGTTTCAGTAAGGGCTGAGGGGTAACTTGTTCAAGGATAGTGCCCATTAAATATAAATAAGATCTTCTATGTGTAGAAACAGAGGATTTGGATGCGATATTAACCAAAATAAATCTTGTGGAGAAAGACATGGAAGCTCAGGAACTTTGGGAAATAATAGTGATACCTTGGAAAGAATCATCAACAGAGAATATAAAGTGCTGGAATCTTAAAACAAATAAAGTTAGATCCATCCTCAGTAGCTCCTTAGGTCGAACCTAGATTTTTTTTTGTGGGAAGCGAGGGAAGAGATTGCAGTGTCCCTAACAAAGATAGTTATATTTTCAACAGACACAGTGAGGTGTCGGAAGACTGCAGGGCGGCTAATGCTGTTTCATCACTTAAAGGTTGCAGAGAAAAGCCAGGAAATTACAGCCCCGTGAGCCCAATGATGGGGAACTTGTTGGAGGAGATTCTGATAGAAAGGAGCGACGCATATTTAGAAGGCAAGGGTTGATTCAAGATGGTCAGCATGGCTTTGTGAGTGGGAAACCGTGTTTCACAAACCGGAGTGACACTTTGAGGAGGTGGCCAAAGATGGATGAAGGCAGAGCAGTGAACATTGTCCAAATGGTCTTTAGTGACATATTTAACACTGTTCGAAGGGATGTAGACTATCTAGTCAAGATGAACAAGGAAGCTTATTTAAGGTTGACGAAGCAAGGACAGACAGGGCTTTGTAGAGTTACGTGGAGAAACATCGTGGCTCATAGGTCCAGAGACCCGATTTTGATTCCAGCCTCAGGTAACTGTCTGTCTGGAGTTTGCACATTCTCCCCATGTCTGTGTGGATTTCCTCCAGGTGCTCCGGTTTTCACCCACAGTGCAAAGATGTGCAGGTTGGGTGACTCAGCCATGGTAAATTACCCATAGTGTTCACGAATGTGTAGGTTTGGTGCATTAGTCAGGGCAAATGGGGAGTAATGGGGTGGGGGAATATTTCTGAGTGGGATACGCTTTAGAGTAAGCGTATAGAATTGTTGGGCCAAATGGCCTGTTTCCACACTGTAGGGATTCTTTGAAGGTAGCTAGAAAGGAACTAAGAATTGACTTAGGACAGCTACAAGGGGGCATTACAAAACATTAAGCAAGGTTTACGGAAAACACTAAGGCATTCTCCACTTATGTGAGGAATAAGAGGATGGCCAGATTGAGTGTAGGGCCGGTCAGGCATAGTGGAGGGAACTTGTGTCTGGAGGCAGAGGAGATGGGGAGGTCCTTAATGAATACTATGCCTCAGTAGCCACTACTGTGAGGGACCTTGTTGTTTGTGAGAACAGCGTGAAAAGAACTAATGTATGTCAACAGGTTGACGTTAAGAATGCGTATTTGCTGAGAATTATGTAAAACATAAGGATAGATAAATCCTCTGGGCCAGACGGGATGTTTCCAAAGTTACTGCAGGTAGCGAGGGAAGAGATTTTTGTGCGGTTGGTGAGGACCATTCCACTTCCTGTCCACTGGTGTCGTACCAGAAGATTGGAGGATGGCAAATGTCATTACCTTGTTTGAGACAGGCAATATAATTAATCCTGGGAATTACAGACCATTTAGTCTTATGTCTGTGGTGGGCTGATTATTGGAGATGCCTCTGAGAGACAGGATTTATAATTCCTTGGAAAACCATAGTTTGATTAGAGATGGTCAGCATGGTTGTGTAAGGGGCAGATCATGCCTTACAAATCTTATTGAATCCTTTGAGAATGTGACAAAACACGTTAATGGCTCATTCAGAAAGTACGGAAGCATGGGTTACAGGGAAACCTGCCATCCTGGACACTGAATTCCTGGCCCATAGAAAACAGAGGGCGATAACAGATCGAAATCACTCAGATGCAGGTCGGTAACCAGTGGTGTTGTGCAGGGATCGGTTTTAGAACCTTGCTTTTTGTCATTTTTTTTAAATGACTTGGAAGTGGGTGTGGAAGACTGGGTTAATAAGTTTGTCAATGCCAAGAGGTTGCTGGTGTGGTGTATAGTGTGGAGGGGTGTTGTAGGCTACAACGGGACATTGACAGGATGCAGAGCTGGGCTGAGAAGTGGCAGATGGAGTTCAACCTCGAAAAATGTGAAGTGATTCATTTTGGAAGGTCGAAAACGAATGCAGAATGCAGGGATAAAGGCAGGACATTTGGCAATGTGGAGGAACAGATAGACATTGGGGTAGACATCTAGAGATCCCACCAAAGTTGCCACACAAGCTGATAGGAATGTTAAAAAGGAATATGTTGTGTTGGCTTTCATTAGCTTAGTTTTAAAGCTGTGAGGTTATGCTGCACCTCTGTGTAGCCCTGGTTTTACCCCACCTGGAATATTGTGTTCAGTGCTGGTCCCCTCATAACAGGAAGGATGTGGAAGCTTTATAGATGGTAAAGAGGAGATTTACCAGGATGCTGCCTGGACTGGAGTACATGTCTTATGAAGAAAGGTTGAGGGAACGAAGGCTTTTCTCATTGGAGTGAAAAAGGGTGAGGGGGTCTTGGAGGAGGTGAACAAGACGATGAGAGGTACAGAGAGAGTGAATAGTGAGATGTTATTTTTCCCCGTGGCAGAAAATGGCTATCACAAGATGGTAGAATTTTAAGTGAATTGAGGATGGTTAAGGGGATATTTCAGAGGTAGGTTCTTTGCACAGAGGGATTTGGATGGGTGGAATGCACTGCCAGTGGTGGAAGTAAAATCGAAAATTATATACATTTGGGACATTTAATAGGCTCTTGGATAGTCACAAGGATGTCATTAAATCAGCAGTTTGCAGGTTAGTTTGATCTTGCAGTCGGATTACAGGTTGATATGACATCATGGCCGAAGGGACATGTACTGCACTCTTCTGTGTTCTACGTTCCATATGGTAAACTGGGTAATAAGCTCAGATCAATGTAAAAGGATATGGCATTCAGGAGAAGGTAGTGAACTGGATACAAAATTGGCTTGATGGTAGGAGACAGAAGGGGGTGGGAAACGTATTGTTTTTCTGACTGGAAGCATGTGACTTGCAGTGTCGTGGTTGCAGAGTTGTTTGTCATTTGGATACATGGTTTGGATAGGAGTATTGGTTCCTGGTAAGTAAGGTTTTTTGGGTGACACTGAAATTGGTGACACAGCGAAGAACCAACAGGATGAACAGGACTGATGGCATAGTGGGCTGAAAAATAGCAGATGGTGTTTAATTAGATAAATGTGATTTGTTCCATTTTGATGAAACAAACCAGGGTGGGACTTGTTCAGTTAATGTTCGGGCCCTGGGTGGTATCGTCAATCAGAGACCCAGGCACACAGTTCTTTGAAAGTGGTGTCACAGGTAGACGGGCTGGTGAAGCAGGTGTTTGGGATAGTTACCTTCATTGGTCAGAGCATTGAGAGTAGGAGTTGGGACGTCATGTTGTATCTGTACAAGACATTGGTGAAGCCACCATGAAAGCGTTGTTGATTAGCAGGAAGATCTCATCTGGATCACTGACCTCTTTTTAACGTAGAACATCTTACATTCTCACCTGGACTGGCCAACATGTGACTCCAGATCCACATCAATATGCCTGACTCTGAGCTGTCCTCTGGATAATTAGTAATGAGGCAAAGATTTGTAGCCCAATCAGTGACATCCACATTCCATGAATGAATAAATGCAAGTACATATCTTCCCTCCCTACCACTGCAAACCCCTCCAGCTGCAGCCATCGTCGCCGGGTGTCTGTCTGGGGCTCTAGTTTGGATCGGTGTTGGCCATTGGCTCTCTTAATGGCTCTGCGAAGGCCATACTTGGATTACTTATATTCAAGTGGGTCTCCTGATCAGGAGGCCTCACTCCTTGTTTTTTGCAGGTTCTGTATATCCTGATTCATCCAGGGTTTCCTGTTGGGGAACACCTGGGTTGACTGCCTCGGTGTGCAGTCCTCCACACACTTGCTGATAAAGCCTGTGACAGTGGTGGCATACTTGTTCAAGGTACCTGCGGTCTGTTTGAACACGACCCAATCAGCTCATTCCAGACAGCCCCAGAGTTGATCCTCCGCCTCCTACAACTAGCATTGGACCTGCTTGAGCTTATGCCTGTAAGCTGGGAGAAGACACATGGCTGAAATGAGGATGGGGGGTGGAGTGGTCAGCATCGTTCCCAGTGGTGTAACAGTGGTTTAAAAATTGCGGGCCCCTGATGGTACCTGGGCAACACCTTCCTCAGATTGACTTGATTGAAGTCACCAGTTACAATACACAGGGAGTCGGGGTGTTCTGTCTCCAGGGTGTTAGTGATGGAGTACAGCCCATCCAGAGCTTCCTCCCCTCTGCTTGTGGTGGTATGTACGCAGCAGTTAGTGTAGCAGCAGCAAAATCCCGTGGTAGAGTGGACATTGGAATATTATTTCACTGGCAGGAGAGATTAAGATCCGAATAGCACCAGAGTTGAGTAATTGGAAGCATGTTTAGAAATGAGACAAGGAGAAACCTCTTCACCCAGAGAGTGGTTTCTTGAACAAAGGAACCACATTAGCTATCATCCAGTCATTCGGCACTTCGCTGGTTGTCAGCAAAGTATTAAATATATCCACCAGGGCCCCAGCAATCTCCTCCCTTACCTCCATTAACAGCCTTGGATACATTGCATTGGGCACCGGGGATTTCTCCACCTTTATGCCTGTGAAAACATTTAATACCTCAGCTTTATTGATCTTACCATGTTCTAGAACCTGATCATCCCGACTGAAATCCGCAGCTACAATGTCTTTCCCCTTTGTGAGTACAGGTGGGAAGTATTCATTGAAGACCTCACATACTTCCTCTGGCTCCATGCACAGAAGGTCCCTTTATGTCTCTAACAGGTCGTACCCTTTAGCTGGGAACATTTTTACTGTAACAAAACAAATAACATACCTTGTGGCTTTTCCTTACTAGTATCTGCCAAGGATATTTCATGCCCATTGATTGCCCCTCTTTTTTAAGAACCCCCTTGCACTCTCTCTACATTTGAAGGGCTTCATCTGTGTTTTTTTTAATTGTACTGTATTTTCTTTATCAAACTCACGATATCGCTTAATCAGTATTCGGCGGACCTGCTGCCTTTTCCATTCACTGTTCCCGGGACACACTGGCCCGGAATTCTCACTGTATCATTTTAAAATACTCCCACTTTCCGATTGTATCCTCAACTGCATATAATTCCTCCCAGTGTTTGGTTGTCTGATCCTGTCTAATGATAGTGATTAAGTTGAATGATAGTGATAATCAAATGACAAGTGACCTTTCCCAAATTTAGACACTTAACTTCTGCACAATCCTTACCTCTTTACACAATAACATTGAAACTTAGAGTTATGGTCACTATCCCCAAAAATCTATCTCATCCATATCTCTGTCATCATGTCCAGTACCGACAGCCAATCCTGTCTCTGTGACATCCCTCAGACGTTACCAACCTTCCCATCTGTGTATCTTATCCACGCTGCACAGCACATGATATCACTGTAACTTTCTCCAGTCATCAGAGGACTCCTCCATCCTGTCCTATCCACCTCATTGCCTCTAACCTTTTAACATCCCTCTCAACCTCCTCATCTGTATAAAGTCCTCCAGTTCCGACAGCCTTTCCTACCAATCCTCCCTTTGTGTAACATTATCAAACCACCTGACCATTCTCCGCATCTGTAACCTCACTTAATCTTTACAATCTTGTTGGAGTTGGAGACAAAATTACCTTGGACAAAGAAGTCAACAGGGTTTGGAAGATCTTAATCTCTCCTGCCAGTGAAATAATATTCCAATGTTCACTCTACCACGGGATTTTACTGCTGCTACACTAACTGCTGTGTACGTACCACCACAAGCAGAGGGTGAGGAAGCTCTGGATAGTCTGTTTCAAATGGGGTATTGCAAGGGTAGGTGCTGCACCCCTCATTGTAATTCAGTTGAAAATGTCAATGGTGCGATTAGTATTTTTGCAGATGATAAAAATTTTGGTGGAGTTGTTAAGAACGAGTAAGGATATCAAATGATACACCAATCAATACATCAGCTGGAAAAAGAATGGGCAGAGAAATGATAAATTGAACTAATTGTATAAACTCTTGAATGGGTACACGGATGATAGTAAAATGAGTTAAGTGTAGGTTTGTTTGATCTTAGAGGAGGATAAAAGGTCAGCATGACATAAAGGGCGGAAGAGTCTTGTACTGATCTGCATTCTACGTTCCTTGTGGTAGACTGGGTAATAACATCAGGTCAATGTGAAAGGATGCGATATCCATTAGGTGCAGAATTGTGTTGATAGTAGGAGAGTGAGTGTGGTAGGAGATGTTTTGATTTTCCAACTGGAGGCATGTGATCAGCGGTGTAGTGGGTCCATTGTTGTTTGTCATGTGGATAAATGGTTTGGATGGGAATATTGGTTTCCTGGTATTTAAGTTTGTGGGTGACGCTAACATTGGTGATATAGTAGGCAGTGAAGAAGGTTATCTGTGATACAACAGGATTAGCTGAAGAATAGCAGATGGAGTTTAATTAGATAAATGCGAAGTGTTCCACTTTGGTAAAATAATCCAGGGTGGGACTTATTCAGTTAATGTTCAAGCCCTGGGTAGTCTTGTCAGTCAGTGATGCAGGGTTGCAGGTACACAGTTCTTTGAAAGAGGTGTCATAGGTAGACAGGCTGGTGAAGCAGGCATTTGAGATGGTTACCTTCATTGGGCAGAGCATTGAGAGTAGGAGTTGGGATGTCATGTTGAATCTATACAAGACATTGGTGAGGTCACCATAAAAGCATTGTCAATCAGTAGGAAGAGCTCATCAGGTTCACTTACCTCCTTAAGGGAAGGACATCTAACACTCTTACCTGGTCTAGCCTACACGTGACTCCAGACCCACAACAATATGACTGACTCTGAGCTAACCTCTGTGTAATTAGCTATGGGGTAAAGAATGCTGGTACAATCAGTGACACCCACATCCACTGAATAAATTAAAATACATATGTCCCTCCCATCTCTGCAAACCCCTCCAGCTGCAGTAATCCATACTGACTTTGTAACACCATTTAGGCCCTGATCACTCTCTGTAACACTCTCACCACCTCCAGTACCTTCACCTCTCCCTGTTCCTATCGTATCATTAAACACTGACAACAATTCCCCTTGCCAGTGCCCTCCTCCTGCTAGCAGACCCATCGCAATCTCCCTTTAATACTTAAGGTTTAAACCCTCGCTATCACCACAGAATTTTAAGTACTTTTTTGTGATCTTCTCAGCCTGATAATCTAATATGATCCATTTTGTTTTGAGTGAGTGACGGGTATGAGTTTCTTGCTGAGGTTTTGTCTGTTGAATGTTTTACACTATCCCGTCAAATGTTTTCCACTGTTTGTTTACAGACACACATTTCAGTCTGGTTAGCCTGTTTCCCTTGATCAGTTCTTCTCTCAAACTCATGTAATTGGCTACTTTTGTTTCCAGCTGAAAATGTGTTGCTGGAAAAGCGCAGCAGGTCAGGCAGCATCCAAGGAACAGGAGAGTCGATGTTTCGGGCATGAGCCCTTCTTAATTCCTGAAGAAGGGCTCATGCACGAAACGTCGACTCTCCTGCTCCTTGGATGCTGCCTGATCTGCTGCGCTTTTCCAGCAACGCATTTCCAGCTCTGATCTCAAGCATCTGCAGTCCTCACTTTCTCCTATTTTTGTTTCTAGTTGTGGCATGCCCTTTCCGTGAGTCACTAAAAAAATTTATATCACTTTAAACTGTACTTTATCACAATTTCCCGGAGGACCTCTCAGTGTGACATTACTCATTCCCTCAACTTCATGACACAGTGGTCAACTTAAGATTGTTATGTCCCGAGCCAGTTGCCCAATGTATTAATTAAAGAAACAGTCACAGAAACATTCTCTGAACTCTTTTTCTAATATCACTTTTTTTGGTGTGATTGTTACAGATTATACCAATATTGAAGTTTCCAAAAATTATCACTATGCCTCTAATAAAAATTACAATGGAATTTGTGTTTAATGCAGTGATGAGCAATGAAATGCTGTTCGGTGGCTAAAATTGTTCTGCTACTTGTGTCCTTGGCAAGTCGTAGCCAGAATTTACATTCGGACTGACTCTACTTCATGATCTGAGGCCAAAAGCTTTCTCTGTAATGCCTTTGTTGCCAATTACTGTCAGCGTTACCCAACCCTCCTTTCCCATTCTGCTTAAGACCCCGCACGACTAAACCATCGACTTAATACATTCCACCTCTTATTCGCCCGGTAACCACGTCTCCCTGGTGTCTAAATCTCATTTATCTGTCTGTCAAAAATCCATCCAACTGATTGTGGAGACTTTGTCCATTCCAAAGAAAAACATAATTTCCTCTTTCCCACAATCTCCTGTCACATCCATATTCACTGATGTACAGTTTTAGTTAAACTTTGTCCAATCCTGTTCCTTTCTGAATGTCTTCATCCACATTCCCATGGTGTTCCAATGCTTCTCTTTGGATTTGGAAAGCTCCTTTCACCTGAACCCTGTCCCTGCATCCTCTCTGTCAGTTTAAACCCCTGTCCATAAACCTACCGACATGATTGGCCAGGACACTGGTCCCAGTGCAGTTCCAGTAGGAGCATCCTAATGGATTGTTTTTTAAGTCAGGTATGGGATGTCAGTGTCTCTGCCTGACCAGCCTTTCTTATCCATCCCTAGCTGTCCTTGAGCTTGCTTGGCCGTCTCAGAGGGTCATTTAGAGGCAAACACTCTGTCGTGCAGATCACATGAGGATAGGCAGATGTCCTTCTCTAAAGGACAAGGGTTTGGGTTTTGGTACATCAGCAATGGTCTCATATTCCTTTATGGATTGTTAATTATTATTTTTTAGTTATTGAATTGAAATTCCTTCATTTCTGATGGTGGGATTCAACCCTGTCTCTCCTGAACATTAGTTGAGGTTTTGGATACTTGTTCAAGCAATAATAACATGAGGCCATCACTTCGTCTGCTCACAGGTTGCTCATCCTTGAGCGCTGATACCAGTGCACGACAAAACAGAACCCGTTCTTCCTACACAATTGTTTGCTTCTGACACCTTCCAGCACTCTGGTGATATCACTCAGTATCTCTCCATGTGGTATCCCTCACTGTGTGGGTCTAATTGCTGCCTCTGTCAGCGAGTCTCGCTCTTGCAGCTACTCCAGATCCTGAGGCAACAAAATGGTCCACTCCACAGAGACGCAGCAGCACAGGCCAGGGATGGAGACTGGGATTTTCCATATATCTATGGGAGTCAGTGCCATTCTCCATATGTAACCCTCATTGTATCAGCCTAATTTCCCATTCTCTCTCTCTCTCTCTCTGTCTCGTGTAGGTTCTCAGAAAGTTCCTGACTCAATTGACTTCCCAAATGCTGGGTGTCTCGTACATCACCACATTGAAGATGGTTGGTCAACCAGAGAGACAAAGGGCAGGGAGATCTGGAGCCTTCAATAAATCCTGCAGAGAGGTAAGATCACTCACAGTGCACAGAGCAGGGAGCAATGAGAGGGCTCCTAACATCGCTAACAAGACATGGCACAAATACAGTGCTGGAGGGGGAGCACAGTACAGAGACACACCTGAGGCTCAATCACTGCCCCCACTGTAAGTTTTGTTGTTTTGAGACAACATATAGAGTTCACAATTATCCATCCATGTCTGTGCTGTCTTAGTGAGCATCAGTACAACAGAGGGAAAAGCAGGCCTCCCACAAGAGGGAGGGAATGCTGTCTGGGATCTTTCTCATCTGTATTCCCTCTCCAACACTGTATCTACAGCATGTCAGTGTCTTCAATAATTTTAACGCCTATAATAGCTCCTGTCCCTGTAACCTCCTCCTTTCCCCTACATTCCCTCCACATATTTGAAATATGCTGCACTCCGGACTACCATCCCTATTGCTGCAACTTGGTTCAGTCTCTGCAACATGCCTTATCTCGATACTCTCCCCCTCCAATGATAAAGTCATGCAGCATGAAAACAGAACCTTCAATGCAACTAGTCCATGTTGACCATGGTTCCTGAACGAGTGACATTTCCCTGCATTTGATCCATATCCCTTCAAACCTTCTCCTCTCCATGTTCCTACCCAAATGTATTTTCCAAGGTGTAATTGCACTTTTCTCTCCCATTTCTCTGACAGCTCATTCAATGCGTGCACCATCCTCTGTGTGGGAAATGTTCTCCTCCGGTCCATTTTAAGTATTTCCTCTCTCACCTCATATTTATGCCCTCTAGTATGGGATCCCCTACCCGGGGATAGAGACCTTCACTATTCACCCTACGTATACACCCTGTGGTTTTATAATCCTTTATAAGCTCACCCCTCAGCCACCTACACCCAAGGGAAATATGAAGGACGACACAAATATCTCTGCCACTGTCTCTGCTGCAACTTTGTCACAATGTTCTGGGATACACTTGTTCAAGACCAGGGGCTTTCTCTACCTTTGTGTTCTAAGATCTCCAGCACCACCTCTTCTGTAATGGGGACTCTTTATAAGGCATCACTGTCTCTTTCCCTTTGTTTCCAAGTCTTTGTCCATAGTACGTTCTGACATGAAATGTTCATTTAGGCTCTCGCCCACCTCCTGTGGTTCCACACATGGATGGCCTCGTTGATCTGTTGTCTCTCCAGTTGCTCTTTTGTACGTGTATGCTGTAGGATCTCTTTGCATACTCTTAACCTTATCTGTCAAATATATCTCATCCCAACGTTTTGTTTTTCAACTTATCCAGCCTCTCCTTTCTAGTCAAACCCTCCAGTATCAGTAACATCTTTGTCAATCTTTCCTCCATTTTCAGTTTGAGAATATGCTTCCCAAAGCAGGAGGATCAGAATTCTACACAGTACTCCATCTGGAGGCCCAGCAATGTCTGAAACTGCCATATCATGATGTATCAACTCATGTACTCAATGCTCTGTTCCATGAGGGGAAATGTGTCACATGCTGCTTTCCCTGGCCTGTCCACCTGCGATTCCACTTCCAAGGAACAATGTAACTGAAGCTCTTGGACTCTCTCTCTCTCTCTCTATCTCTCTCTCTCTCTCTCTCTCTCTCTGTTCGACAACACGGCCCAGAGCTATTCCATTAATTGTTTTAGTTGTCTCTGGTTTGTTATAACAAAATCCAGCTCCTGTATTCAACTCCACCTTTCATTTCTTGACCAACTGGCTCAGTGGGTTAAGATCACCTTTGATAACTGTATTCACTGCCCACTATAACACTTACTTTACTATCCACAAACTTACTAAAATTAATTCCTATATTCTCGCTTATGTCAATAATGCACATGCGTGGCCCCAGCACCAATCCTTATGGCACAACCCTGGTCAGAGGCCCCCAGTCTGCACAACAACCCTCTGCCACCATCCTCTGTCTCCTACTATCAAGCCCATTTTGTGTCTGTTTGTCTCGGTCTCCCTGATCCCATGTGATCTAACCTTACTAACCAGTGCACCATGATAAACCCTGTCAAAGGCCTTGCTGAAGTTAGGATAGACAACGTCTACTGCTCTGCCTTCATCCACCTCCTTGGTCACCTCTTAAACAACCTCTATCAGGTTTGAGAGACACTCCTTCATACGCACAAAGCTATGCTGACTATCTCTAATCAATCATTGCCTTTCCAAATGCATGTTACGCCTGTCCCACAGAATCACTTCCAACATCACTCACACCACTGACATCAAGCTAATTGGTGTTTATGTCCCTTGCTTTGCCTCACAGCCTTTCCTAAATGCTGGCACAACATTAGCCATAATCCAGGCTCGCAACTCACTCCCCGTGGCTGTCAGTGATAGAAATGTCTTGGTGTTTGTTTCCTAATTTACCCCAATGTCCTGGGATGTCCTTGACTAGTTCCCAAGGAGTTGTATAATTTTAATGCATTTTAAAAACTTTAGCATCTCCTGTGTACATCACTGTTTATTTCCCGGCTTCTCCAGTGTTTTATCCACAGTCAGTTCTGACATGAAATTTTTGTTTCTGATCTCGCCATTTTCTGTTGTTCCAGACATGGATGGCTTCACTGAACTTTAAGGAGTCACATTATGTCTCGATGTAATCTTTTGTTGTTATTATACTTGTACAATCTCTCTGGATTTTTCTGAACATTCTCTGCCAAAGCTCTGTCAGGTCCCCTTTGGGCCCTCATGGTTTCCCCCTTAAGAGTATTACTACACCCACAATGTTCTTCAAGGGATTGAGTTAATCCAGTTGGCTGTATATGCCATGTATCCCCTTTTATCTTCACCAGAGCCTCAATATCCCCAGTCATCCAGTATTTCCCACTTATGTCTGCATTGTCCTTCACACTAAAAGGAATATGCTGGCCCTGAAATCTTAATTTATCTCTCTTTTGAAAGAATCCCACTTTACTTGCAAATAGCCTCCACGAATCAACTTTTGGACGATCTTGTCTAATACCTTCTGGATTGGGGCAAGGTTAGTTTTGACCTTTGACTTGTGGACCAGGCTGTCCTTTTGCATCTCTATTTTCAAACTAATGGAATTATGGTGACTTTGCAAAAGTGCTTCCCCACAAACACTTCAGCCCCTTTCACTACCTTGTCTCCCAAAGGGAGGTCAGATTGTATCCCTATCTCCAGTCGGACCAGTTCCATAGATAGAGACAGTTTTCTTGAACACACTGAACAAATTTCTTCAATGCAAGCTCTGAACACTCTTGCAGTCCGAGTCTAGCTTTAGAAAGTTAAAATCCCCGACCATTACAACCCTATCATTCTTACAGATATCTGAGATCTCCGACATATTTGCTACTCAATTTCCCACTGACTACTGCGGGCCTGTCTTACAGTCATATCAAACTGATTATTCATTCTTATTTCTCAGTTCCACTAACATAGCTTCACTGGGCGATCCCCAGGAATATCCTCTCTCAGTGCCGCAGTGATGTTTTCACTGAGCAAAAACTCCATTCCCCCATTCTCTTGCCTCCCCTTCTATCCCTCCTGTTGAAACTGTCCCCTGGAACAGTGATCTGCGAGTCCTGTCCCTCCCTCAGCTGTGTTTCTGTAACTCCTGTGATTTCCCAGTCCCAGATTCCCATCCATGCCTTGCTTTAATCAGCCTTACCTGTCAGGCATTTTACATCAAAGTAAAAGCAGTTTAATTGATCAGTTTTCCCTCATTGCCTGCTGTGCTCTTGCCTGGTTATCAATTGAAATTGCTCTGTTGAAATTCCGTCCAAGCCTCAACCTTCAGACTGTAGCCTGAGACCATCCTCCTCACTGTGGACAACACCCTCACCTTTCAAGTCTTTGCAAACCTACTAATGATTCCTTCTGCTTTCATATCCAAGTGATTAATGCCCATAAGTAGCAGCAATGACTCCTGCACAGGCCCCTGTGGTACACCCGCCGGGCAAAGGCTTTCAAACAAAAAGATAACCCTCCACCAATTGTGGATCCAATTTGCCAACTTGCTTTGGATCCCATGGGCTCTTCCCTTTTGGACCAGCCTCCCATGTGGAACCTTGTTAAAGACCTTAGTGAACTCCATGGAACCCACATCATTTGCACTGCACTCATCAATATTTTCAGACACCAATTAAAATAATTGAACTGATTTATTCAGACAAGATTTTTCAGTTCTTAGGTCAATGGGATCTCTTCTGGGGCAGAGGTGACCTGTACCAGGGGGATAGTTTGCACTCGAAGCAGGGGGACCAGTATCCCTGAGTGGAGATTTGCTCGTGTTACTGGGCAGGAATTAAACTAGTCTGGCAGGGAGTTGAGACTCTGAATAAGAGAGGGGCCATCAACTCGTCAGGAGAAAATACATCAGCCATCGAGAGCTAGTTTCCTATTCAGGGTATCCAGGACACAGTAAAGGGAGGGAAGAGACTTCTGGTTTAAAGGGTATTTATTACAACGCACGAGGCCTGACTGGTAAGGCAGACGAGCTCAGAGCATGGATTGACTCTGGGAACTGGGATATTATAGCCATAACAGAAACATGGCTGAGAGAAGGGCAGGACTGGCAGACCAGTGTTTCAGGATGCAGAAGCTACAGGCTGGACAGAAGGACAAGTAAGTGAGTAGGGGAAGTTGTCCCTTTCATTAGGGAGGACATAACAACAATGGTTAGAGACAATATTGTTAAATGGTATTTGAATGAGGCCATATTTTTAAAAGTTAGAAACAAAAAGAAGATGGTCAGTCTGCTGGGATGGTATTCTAGATCCCCACATAGCCAGAGGATACGAGAGGAGCAATTGCATTGTGAGATTGCAGGTACCTATAAAAATAATAGAGTAGTATTGGATGGAGATTTTAACTTCCCCTGGATTGACTGGGTCACCCAGAGTGTAAATTTCCATACGGGGTGGAATTTGTCAAATATGTCTAAGAAAGTTTCCTCAACCAAGATGTAGAGTGCTCTACGCTACTCAGGCGGATGCAACACGAGACCTCCCCTCAGAAACCGAGGTCGGCCAAGTGACTGAAATTTCATTTGGAGAGCACATTGCGTCCAGTGACCACAACTGTCTTGGTTTTAACATCGCCAGGGGAAAATGATCAGTCAGGTCCACAGATTAAGGTCTTAAACTGGAAGATGGCCAATGCTGGGGCCATTCAGAAGGATCGAGCAGGGGTTGATTGGGTGCAGTTAAAAATCACACAACACCAGGATATCATCCAGCTGGTTTACACAGGAACCTCGATTATCTGAATGAAATAGGCGGGCAAAAGTTCATTCAGATAATTGATTATTCAATTAATCAATTCAATGCCTTTCCTCTGGAGCTCGGAATGTTTGGTAATGGCTAGACCCCGTTGAGGTGACTCGGCAGCAGCAAACCATGTTTGAGCCCTCACACCCCGCCAGCCCCCAAAAACCCATCCAACACCGACCCACACTCGCCCCGCCAACAAAACCGTCCAACACCACCCTCCACTGACCACCTGCCACTGCCGACAAACCCATCCAACACCACCCTCCACCCGCCTCCAACCCCGTCAAACACTACACCCACCGGGTCCAAAACCCATCCAACACTCCCCCCCAGCATTCGCGCCCATACTCCCAGCTGGCCTGCCATCTGTGCGCCCCTGCCCCCATCATCTCCTCCCCCTCCTGGGCAGCCGTAGTGGACACCAACAGTAAGAGAGCTGCTGCCTTTGGTGGTTAAGTCTCCAAATAGCATACACGCATACGCACATGTACACATACATGCGCACACAGCCACACGTACACACGTACACACTTTATACTGCAACATTTCGAAAAGTTCCACCTGTGCACTGCACAGGAAAATGTTCGAGAGAATATCTGGGGAAGGGGGGTTTAGGATTTACCCCTGTGTAGAACTTCAGGCTAAGTGTGGGGAGAGGGTGGGAGGTCAGTCAATTGGAGATTGTATCTGGGCTCGATGTCCAGGACTATTCATGGCAACGGTTCAGTCAGCTGAGATCAGTTTTAATCAGTGTGAACAAAACAAAACACAATCAGGGTTGAAACATGTTGTTGATATAATGTTTCTCTCAGGACCTCGAGATCTCCTTTGGATAATCAGATATTTGGATAATTGGTATTTGGATAATCGAGGACCCTCTGTGTTTAGAAGTGCTAGATTTAGAAGCGCTGGGGATCATTCTAAAAGATGAAAGACTTAATCAAAACTTGTTTAATATTTCATTCCATGACACTGCCATCCTGTTGCTATAAATTCTGTGACTGTGCTCCACAACCACCTGATGAAGATGCAGCACTTGGAAAGCTAGTGCGTCCAAATGAACCTAGTGCACCTATAAGCTGGTGTTGTCATTTTTAACTTTGCCCATCCCAGTCCAACACTGGCACGTCCAAATCATGGGTCAGTCTGTTTGAAGGAAAAGGAATAACTAGCAAATGGGAGACTTTTAAAAGTGTGACCTCAAGAATCCAGTATGTCCCTGTTAGTCTGAAGGGAAAATCCCATACAACCCTTCCCACTTTGACCATTCTGGAGGAGGTTACTAATGCTCCCTTATCTGAAAAACTGTCTCCAACCAAAATTACTGCCCATCTGGAAAATCTGTCAGACTCCACCCTCCATATCTAAATAATCTGCAGAGTCTAAACCTTCCTGTATCTATAAGCATCTTCAGCCATGACAACGCTCCATATCTCTGTTTCTTCCTCCAGTCAATACAACCCACTTTATTGCTGTAATCTGCTCGGTTCGCCTAAAACATTCCTGCCTGTGTAAACCGCTCCATCCAACCAATATCCTTATCCCTGTCAACTGGCCCATCCCTCCCAAACTCCCCATCTCCATGAACTCCTGCAGGCCATACAGCTCTCCGCATCTCTGTTCCCTCCTGTGGCTCTTTGGTCCTCCCTCCCTGTGAAAACACCTCCAATCCCCACACCCATCCCAGGCAGTGTCATCTGCTTCAGATCAGGTGTTTCTGTTATCTCTGCCACTCCGAGCAAACCTTCCTAATTATGTCTATTCATTCAGATCTCATCCTCTCCAGCCTCCTGAAACCTCTTCCTGCCATTGTAATCCTCCTTGTTTGGAAGATTATTCCAACCAAACTCATTCCCTTACCATATACTCTACATTTATCCCTGACTAATGGAACGTACTTACACATCCATGAACAATATAGGCAATTGAGCATGGCCAATTTACCTAACCTGCACATCTTTGGGTTGTGGGAGAAAACCGGAGCACCCAGAGGAACCCACGCAGACACAGGGAGAACGGACAAACTCAGTTGGGGTGGCATGGTGGCTCAGTGGTTGGCACTGCTGCCTCACAGTGCAGAGGGACTCGGGTTCGACCCCAGCCTCGGGTGACTGCCTGTGTGGCGTTTGCACATTCTCACGGTGTCGGTGTGGGTTTCCCCTGGGTGCTCCGGTTTCCTCCCACAATCTAAAAATGCACGGGTCAGATGAATTGGTCGTGCTAAATTGTCTGTCATGCTAGGTGCATTCGTCAAGGATAAATATTGGGTAGGGAGAATGGCTCTGGTTGTGTTACTCTTCGGCAGGTCGGTGTGGACTTGTTGGGCCAAATGGCCTGTTTCCACACTTTAGGACTCCTTCCAGAATGGGATAGTGTGTGCCTTTGAAATTCTACCTCCCCAGGGAGCTAACGACAAGCCCCACACTGACATATCTACACCCGCCCATGGATGGGGACTGTTCCTGCCTTGCTTCCCGGTAACTGCACTTTTGCCCCCAGCCCTGAGCCACAGCCGAACTCAGATTCCATGAATCCTGTGGTTATCCAGTGTCAGACAGCTGATGGTCTCACTCTGCACAGAACAGCCATTCCAGCCCCCCAGCTGAGGGGCAGCACCAAAAAGTCTACTCTGTCTGATCCTGTCTCAAACTCAGATACATTTTTGGATGCGACAGACCGACAGTCTGTCATACACGGACTGGATGCTGACAAACAAACTAAATTAATCACCATGTGACTTTGTCCACCAGGCCATTCAGCCCTCCCTGAGGGACAACAGTGAGGGCAAAGAAGTGATGAAATGAAGGCAACGGTCCTCACTGCTCGAGAAAAGTCCCATCCCGGGTTAGTGACAAACAGCGTCAATATTTGTTCCAGGAGAAGACCCACACCAACGTCTCTCACTGTCAGTGACAGCAGCTCACCAAGGGCTGGGTTAGTAACAGCTGTAAGGATACTGTCGGTGGGACACCTGGGCTTGGGACGAGGGATTCCAATTATCCCAAGTGACAAAGTTAGGATGGAGATCTTTGAAGTCGAAAGTATCCGAATTATATTAAAAAAGGTATTTGGATGGGTTATCATGATTCCATCCCACATGCTGTGGAGATAGAGGGAACATTGACAGGGACAACACTTATGTAAATGTGAAGGAACACGTCCACCACGGCATTCCCACCGCCTGTCATAAACGAAATCGGCTCCTCTCACATCGGCTGTGGTCCTAACTGCACTCACCTTGATATATCTCGGGATACCGGTGGTTAGGGTTACAGGCTGCAACACATGGGTACGATCATGCTGAATAATACCTGGATACACCCCCAGGAGCTGGAACTCCCCGGGTGATCACCTTAGTTTCATTCATTTGCAGCGTTTGAGTGTTCCTGGCTGGGCCCAGTATTGACTGCCTGTACGTCGCTGTTCGGGAACTGGTTTGGGTGGTGAGCTGCCTCCTTGAACTATTGCAGGTGTTGGACCCCCAATGTCCTTAGGGATGGAATTCCAGGAGTTTGAGCCAGCAGGTCTCATTCCCTTGCATTTATTCTGCTCACTGGATGTTGGCTATGCATCCCAATTCTGTATAGATTCTCAGAACGGACTATGTTTTGTCGAAACAGTTAGGAGTGCCACAGTTACTCAGTGGTGAGCACTGTTACCTCACAGCGCCAGAGACCTGGGTTTGATTCCACTCTTGAGCAACTGTCTGTGTGAAGTTTGTACATTCTCCCTGCATCTGCATCGGTTTTCTCCCACTGTCCAATGGTGTACATTTTTGACAGATTGCCCATAGTGTCGAGGGATATTCAGGTTAGCTGGAATAACCATGGGAAATGCAGGGTTTCAGGGATATCATCAGGGGATGGATCTGAGTTGGATTCTCTTCAGAGGGTCATTGTGGACTCGATGGGCTGAAGGGCCTGTTTCTGCTCTGTAGGGATTCTATGATATCACTTATCAGCCATATTACAATCAGTTTGACCAATATACAAAACGGCTTTCGCTCAAACAGCAGGCTACTCTGACAACAAACATAACCAGCTTTTAAAATGAGGTTTATAGTTCATTGTATAAGTTTCTTGCCATTCAAAAGACTGGGTGGGGGAGGGGGAATGGGTGAAATGTTGCGGCCTCCTTGCTAAAACACAGATAGACAGCCAAGAGCCGCTGGGTATATTGGACAAGTTATACACCCAACACACAGAAGCCAGACAGCAGCCAGATGGTTATCCCATCAGCATAATGTCAAAGGCAACAGTTCCCCTGGGCAGACATATCCCTAACAACGTCTCCACCAAACCAAGGAGGGCCCAGACAGGAAGGCACCGGGGCCTGCGACACAAAGAAACTAACAACAACAAGCCATCCAAATGATCAGCAAAGCTTCAAACTATTAACGGATTCTCCGAATTGGCCAGAACGATAGAAAGTTCTGGGAAACCATCCAGAAATGAACAAAACCAGGGATCACCTGCAGACTGATCTCTTGAATTTTCTGGAGGCTTTCTGAGTTGACCAACTCAGGGACAGGGACAGAGACCGGCTCACCATCCAGAGAGAGGGAGAGAGAGAGGGAGAGAAACAAGCTGAAGCAAACCCCAGGAGCATGGGAGAGAGGGAGTGTGAAAACCCATTGAGAGAGAGATAGCTGGAACCAACTGGAATACTGAGTGCCCCCCCTTCAGTCTGTCCATGCTTCAACGCCTGTTTGTCTCAGTCTGATTTCCCCTTCTCTCTTTGTTCTTCTCTCTCCCTGTCTGTCTCTTTCTCTCAATCTGCGTTTCTCTCACACCTTCCCTCTCACTGTCTGTCTCTGCGCCATCTTTCTCTCATCTCCCTTCTCCATCCCCACTCTCTCTACCTATCTCTCTCTTTTTCTCACCCTCCCTTTCTCTTTTTCTTTATTTCAGACCAGAAATAATTTTGAACCCCCTAAAAACATTTGCCCCTCATTTTCACTGCCCTTCCAAATTTATCCCCTTCCCCAAATACCTTCCCTCCCAAATACCTACCTCAGCAAATGGGCCCCCCTCAAACATTTCACTGCCCCCAACACTGCTGTGAGCCCCACTCCCTGGGGCAGAGGGAAATGGGTGGACAAGTGTGGTGCTGGAAAAGCCCAGCAGGTCAGGCCTGACCCATCGACTCTCCACACTTTGTAACTCTGACTGTCCAACAGCTGCAGTCCTCACTTTCTCACACCGGTAAATGAGTCTGGGTTGACTGACTGGCCTGTGACTGTTTTAATGTACAACAAGATCCCAGTCGCAGAATTACAGAAGGTTTGGAGTCCTTTCTGCCCATCATTCCCCGCTCCCCCATTAAATGATCCTGGTCCTGTTCAGGATCCTCAGGATTGGCCCCAGAATGGCCTCATTGATTATTCTTCGTGTGAAGAGATGTTGAGAGATAGGGATTGAAGGAAAGATGTGGGAGAGAGAACTGGGAACACAGAAGTAGACATGAGAGCTGCAGAGAGAGAGAGAGAGGGAAGCAGTGAAATCTGTGGGATCAGATCCCTCTCTAGCATTTTGCTCCTTTGTCTCTCCCCGTTCCCACAGACAGCTTGAATCCCACAATGTGTGTGCGTGTGTGCGCTCGCACGCTTTCGTCTGATGATTCCTCATGGCAGAATTCTCTGTCTCTGTACTGTCCGGGTTGCAGCTCCCGAAACAAATGTTGAATCATCCACGATCCTATTGAATAGCAGAGCAGGCTCGTGGGGCTGATGGTCTCCTCCTGTTCCTATTTCGGATGGTCTTATGTTCTTAGCGCTATCTCCCAGCTCTTGGCCCCCTCACTGGAGGTTATGACTATACAAGGGCCTGATCTGTAGAGTGCTGCACTCTTCTGTGAGTCACGGAGGGAACTAGCCAGGTTTGGATTGGAGTTGCAGCCTCTCAGTGAGAAGTGAAATCTCCTCGAGGTTCCCCTCAGTCTCTCACTATAAAGTGGAGCAGGCCAGTCCCGGGGAAGCAAACAGCAGGCCAGGTCTGGCATGTCCTCCAGCTCCATTTCAGAAGGCCACATGGGAGGGGCTTGTTTCCTTCATCAGCTTCCCGTACTCTCCCTTCTGGGTTAGGGTGGGGCCGAATGGCCTTGCTCCTGGCTCCTATTGAAGTGCAGGCTGGCAATGGTTGGGTTATACAGGGCCTGCCCCTGGAGTGAGGTCGGTTAGCTCAGTTGGCTGGGCGGTTAGCTTACCACACTAGCTAGAGTTACTGTGAAGGACTCTCCTTCCCTCCCTCTCCCCTCAGCTGGGGTATGGTGACCCTCTGAATAAACCACCACCAGACACCGCTCTGTAATGAGGAGCTGTCCCATGGTCTGGTAAGACTACGGTGACATTACATTGGTTTGTACCTGGAGCACTGTGTGCAGGACTAGTCACTGCATTGCCAGAGGGATGTTAGTGTATGGGGAAGGTTTACTGGATGAATCCCCACTGGAATGAACAGCACTCTCTTTCCCCCAGTTAATTCACTCTTACAGCCTTTGTGTTTTTGGAGACACACGGACCAATTCACCTGAAACAGCAGCTGGGTGTTATATTCATGGTCACCTGATCTCACTCTCACACACACACACACACACACAGACACACACTCTCTCACACAGACACACACTCTCTCACACAGACACTCACCCTTACGCAGACACTCACCCTTACGCAGACACATAATCTCTGTCTCACACACAGACATTCTCTCTCACACACATACACACAGACAGACTCACAGACACACGATCCCTCAAACACACACTCGCTCACTCACTCAGACGTTCTCTGTCACACACACACATAAACGCACAGTTACTCTCTCTCATACACACATACGCACGCAGACACACGCTCCCTCAAACACATATACACACACTCTCTCTCTCACACACATGGACACACACATTCGCTCTCTCACACATATACACTGACACACAATCTCTCTCACACACAGACGCTCTCTCACACACACACATAAACACACAGTTACTCTCTCTCTCACACATACACACGCAGACACATGCTCCCTCAAATACATTTAGACACTCTCTCACACACACTGACACACACACACACACTCTCATACACACACACACACACACACACACATACACAGATACACTCTCCCTCACGCACATGCACACAGAGACACACACCCCCTCAAACACACACACAGCCACACACACTCACCTGAACATGCACTTTCTCTCTCACGCACACATATACAGACACACAGAGATACACATGCTTCCACTCTTTCACACAAACACGGGCAGTCTCTCTCTCTCTCTCTCTCTCACACAAACACACACACGGCTGTAAAGACATGGTTGAGGTATTGCTGGAGAAATGATCTCTCTAGGACTGAACCCTGATCTCACATGGTGACTGCTCCAGGGAGACTACAGAGACTTGTTGGATCTTCCTGTGCCCCACCTCTTGCATCGACAGCATTAGTCTGTTTAGGTGCCTGCTTTTCTAAAACGTCTCCAAGCAACAAGTAACAATAGATTGATGAACGTTTTCCTCCAAACCATGCTTCAGACACATCCTGCTGTTATTTTTCATTGAATGTTTAAAATGATCTGAATCTTCTGAAATGGGGAGTGGCTTCCATTTCAAATTACAACACCAGAGTGCCTCGGGGACCCTGAGGAAATGATCAGGGAATTGCATCTGTTCCTTTCTATCCTCTGCACTCTGTACCACAAGATAGTGCTACCTCAGTACTTCAGATTGTTCTCCCTCTATACCTCAGATTGTTCTCCCTCTATACCTCAGACAGTGCTCCCTGTATACCTCAGAAAGTGCTCCCTCAGTACCTCAGAAAGTGCTCCCTCAGTACCTCAGAAAGTGCTCCCTCAGTACCTCAGAAAGTGCTCCCTCAGAACCTCAGAAAGTGCTCCCTCAGAACCTCAGAAAGTGCTCCCTCAGAGAGAGCACTTACTTAGATATTGATGGAGCACTTTCTGAGATATTGAGGGAGAACTTACTAAGTGCTCCATCAATATCTAAGTAAGTGCTCTCTCTGAGGGAGCACTTTCTGAGGTACTGAGGGAGCACTTTCTGAGGTACTGAGGGAGCACTTTCTGAGGTACTGAGGGAGCACTTTCTGAGGTACTGAGGGAGCACTTTCTTAGACATAGAGGGAGCACTTTCTGAGGTACTATGTCTCAGAAAGTGCTCCCTCAGTACCTCAGAAAGTGCTCCCTCAGTACCTCAGAAAGTGCTCCCTCAGTACCTCAGAAAGTGCTCCCTCAGTACCTCAGAAAGTGCTCCCTCAGTACCTCAGAAAGTACTCCCTCAGTACCTCAGAAAGCACCACTGTTGTGTTTAACCCCCAAAGCCCCTCAGACAGTAGCTCCACAAAACATTCACATCCTCAACACTTCAGGGCTCAGCCCAGCTCCCGCCTCAGACTGTGTTCAAACCCCTTCAGACTGTAAGGACCCACATCCACCCCTGTCCAAGATTGGTGCCCAGGTTCCCAGAACATGACTTGTCTCTCTGGATTAATTTTAGAATTCCTACAGTGTAGAAGCAAGCCATTCCGTCCATTGGCCCCACACTGACTGTCTGAACAGCATCCCACCCAGACTCACATCCTCTACTCTATCCCTGTAATGCTGCATTTCCCATGGCATCTTTGGGCTGTGGGAGGAAACTGAAGCACCCGGTGTAAACGCACACAGGTACAGAGAGAATGTGTAAACTCCATACAGACAGTCATCCGGACACAGAATTCTGTAATTCTGGGACTGGGATCTTGCTGTACATTAAAACAGTTGGACACATGATTTCCACAAACAAAGCCAAGCTGACCATCCCTAATCAATTCTTGCTTTTCCAAATGTATGTAAGTTGTCTCTCAGAATGCCCTCCAACAGCTGACCCACCACTGCCATCAGGCTCACAGCTCCATAGTACAATGGCTGTACCTTGCAGCCTTACTTCAATAATGGCCCATCATTAACCACCCTCCAGTCTTCAGGCACCTCACCCGTTGTCACTGATCGGTCCATCTGACAAGGCCATCTCCATCCTTCTGTAACCTAAGGCTATCCTCCTCAGTATTTATCACCCAAAAAATCTTCATATCATTCATGAACCCAATGATTAACCATCCACCATTCAAACCTACATCTTTTCTATCAGCCACATCAGCAAGACCCCAACAGTGAGACATGAACGGACAGAGATTTCTCATTGGGCCGTCACTGTCTGCTTCCTGTCACTCAGCATTCTGCGCCAAATTCCTTGGATCTTGAGTTTATATATTCATCCATCAGTTTCCGGTATGGGTCCTGATAAAAGCCTCACTAACCTCCAAGCAGGCGACAGGAAAGTATTGCCCTTATTTACAGACCTGGTCACCTCCTTAAACATTGCAATCCCATTGGTCAGACCTGACCTCCCCTTAACAGAACCATTCTGACTGTTCTTCATGAACTCCAGTCTCTTTAAATGCTGATTAATTCTATCTCCCAAAATTGCTTCCAACAGACGTCCCACCCACGATATTAGCCTGACTGGCCTGGAGCTGCCTGGTATATCCCATGCTCCCTCTTGAATAACAGTACCACATGGTCAGTCTGCAGACAACTCTCCTGTGGCCAGAGAGGATTTGGAAATGTTTGCTAGTGTACCTGTCACTTACTCCATCACCTCATTCGGTAAACTGAGACACATTTCCACCGTCTTTGGAGATTTATTGGGTTGTAATAAGGCCAGACCACTCAGAACCATCTCTCTCTATATATATGTTTACTCATTTAATTGTATCACAGAGCATCTCCACGATTTATTATCAACCCTGTCCCAGTGAGCACTGACAAAATGCATCCATTCACTACACCCTCTGGGTCCATGCACAGACTCTCACTGTTTTCCACAGCCCACTCTTTCTCTCATTATCAATTCATCCTTAATGTCACTGTAAGGAATTTTCAGATTTTTATTTCCACTCTTAGCCCTCCTCTCTCCCAGGCAATTAGCCTGCGATACGGTTTGGAGGAGTGTGGGATATCATTCTGGAAGTAGATGAGCATTGGGAAGCTCAGAAATAAGGAACACACGACTGTGCTGAGTGTGGGGCAGTGGGATCCATTTGGGATGAGCAGACGGAAGCTGAGGAATAAACCTCAGCCCTGCAGCATGAAAATATCCCTTTGAGCTGGCAGGTCAGTCACGTGAAACGAACCCTCCAACCCTGGGAAAAGAGGATGGAACCTCTTCAAGTTCAAAAACCAAATGAAGACGGTCTGTTTGAACACAGTCTCTGGAATCTGGACACGGGAATCATTGCTGAGCAGGGTCTGTAGGACGCAGAAGCAGAAATGTACTGAAAAATTCCCGATATTCCTCGTAGACCACAAGACATGGGAGCAGAAATTAGGCCATTCAGCCCATCTGACAGTGTGGCACTCACTCAGTACTGACTCTCTTACAATGCAGGTATCCCCCAGCCTGATGCGCTGACAGTGCAGCACTCCCTCAGTACTGACCCTCTGACAGTGCAGCACGCCCTCAGTACTGACCCTCTGACTGTGCTGCACTCCGTCCACACTGACCCTCTGACAATGCTGCACTCCCTCCACAGTGACCCTCTGACAATGGTGCAATCCCTCCATATTGACCCACTGACAGTGCAGCTCTCCCTCAGAACTGACTCTGACAGTGCAGCTCTCCTTCCGTACTGACCCTCTGACAGTGCAGCACTCCCTCAGTACTGAACTTTGGATAGTGCATGCTCCCTCAGTGTTGACCCTCCGACAGTACAGCACTCCCTCAGTGTTGACCCTCCGACAGTGCAGCACTACCTCATTGTTGACCCTCCGACAGTGCAGCACTCCCTCAGCACTGACCCTCCGACAGTGCAGCACTCCCTCAGCACTGACCCTCTTTTTTCTATTTCATGTAGTGTTGTGGAAATTTAGAGTCATAGGGTTTGCAGATTCTGAGGAAGCATGAGCGAGACACACAGTCCAAGCCCTGTCTGAAACTCTGTAATAGACTATTCAGAGGCACAGAGTCACAGAGATACACAGCTTGGAAACAGTCCTTCCTGTCCAACGCGACCATACCAACCAGATATTCTCATCTCATTTCGTTCCATTTGCTAGCACTTGGCTGATATCCCTCTAAACCCTTCCTATTCACATACTCATCCTGATGGCTTTCAAATGTCACAATTGTACCAGCCCCCATCACTTCCTCTGGCAGCTACCTGCATGCCCTTGAATAAGTGCTCAAACATTCATACTGTCGATACAAACTCCAATAAACACCAACCTACAAAAGGCTATCAATGTCATCTTCAACCCACCCTTTGCTTCATCGTTATGCTGATTTCAGCACAGGGACAGAAACAGTCTTAGTGACCATCCACCGTCACCCTGTAATACACTTATTTTCAAATGGGGCTTGCATGTGATTCCCACCCCCTCTAATAGTTACCTGGAATGTGGGGCTGAGCTGTACTCTCCTTACTGCAGTCCTTGAGTGTCTCACAGTGATGTTAGGGAGGGAGCTCCAGGATTTTGACCTGAACCATGTAAAGAGCTCTCTTCCTGGAGTACCTATTTAAAGTTGGGAAGTTAGTATAGACCAGGAGGACCCGAGAGCTGCTGTCCTGTCAGAGAGAGAGGCCTGGTGGGTCACACACCTCAGGTGAGGGGCGAGGTTGAGAAGCTGGGGCCTTCATGGTAATTTCAAACATGATAGATTGAGCCAACAGTGTTGGCATCACGAACCAGTTAGCTGAGGTAACTGACTCCCCTTTGTAGCAGAGGGGATTCAATCCCTTGAACAGAGCAAGCTTGAGAATTCAACACTAAAACCAATCTGTACGGACCCGTTGGAGATCTGAAACATCAATACAGAGATTGCTGAAGAAGCTAAGCATGTCCGGCAGCATCTCTGATGGGAGAGGGAGAAAGAGACAGACAGAGTTCACCTTTCAATCCAGTGATTTCTGCGGGAAAGTTCCTTCAGAACAGACCGTTTTGAGGAAGGGTCACCTGAAATGTGAATTGTTCCTCTCTCTCCTCACCGTTGTTACTGAATATCCCCAGCCATCTGTTTGCTTGAGAATTTGATCTGACCTGATCCAAGCGTCACTGAGTCATTCAGTCTGTGTTCAATGCCCTGAGGCAGCTTCTGCTGAAAGTTGACAAACAGGTTTACGAGGTGTTCTGGGGATAAGCATACTGGGGGATGGTTTCTAAGGTATTGAGGGAGCACTATCTGTCAGTACAGGGTGCAGATGGTCGAAAGGTACAGATACACTTCATGGAACACAGAACAGTACAGCACAGAACAGGCCCTTCAGCCCACGATGTTGTGCCGACCATTGATCCTTATGGAACGTAAACTTAATGTACAAACCCTCAAATGTCTGTGACCATATGCATGTCCAGCAGTCTCTTAAATATCCCCAATGACCTCGCTTCCACAACTGCTGCTAGCAATGCATTCCATGCTCTCACAACTCTCTGTGTAAAGAACCCGCCTCTGACATCCCCTCTATACTTTCCTCCAAACAGCTTAAAACTACGACCCCTCGTGTTAACACTTTCTGCCCTGGGAAAAATTTTCTGTGTGGGTGGTAGTGAGGGTCAGGCTGGGGGCGGTGTGTGGGTGGTAGTGAGGGTCAGGCTGGGGGCGGTGTGTGGGTGGTAGTGAGGGTCAGGCTGGGGGCGGTGTGTGGGTGGTAGTGAGGGTCAGGCTGGGGGCGGTGTGTGGCTGGTAGTGAGGGTCAGGTTGGGGGTGGTGTGTGGCTGGTAGTGAGGGTCATGCTGGGGCGGTGAGTGGGTGGTAGTGAGGGTCAGGCTGGGGGCGGTGTGTGGGTGGTAGTGAGGGTCAGGCTGGGGGCGGTGTGTGGGTGGTAGTGAGGGTCAGGCTGGGTGCGGTGAGTGGGTGGTAGTGAGGGTCAGGCTGGGTGCGGTGTGTGGGTGGTAGTGAGGGTCAGGCTGGGTGCGGTGTGTGGGTGGTAGTGAGGGTCAGGCTGGGGGCGGTGTGTGGGTGGTAGTGAGGGTCAGGCTGGGGGCGGTGTGTGGGTGGTAGTGAGGGTCAGGTTGGGGGTGGTGTGTGGCTGGTAGTGAGGGTCATGCTGGGGCGGTGAGTGGGTGGTAGTGAGGGTCAGGCTGGGTGCGGTGTGTGGGTGGTAGTGAGGGTCAGGTTGGGGGTGGTGTGTGGCTGGTAGTGAGGGTCATGCTGGGGCGGTGAGTGGGTGGTAGTGAGGGTCAGGCTGGGTGCGGTGTGTGGGTGGTAGTGAGGGTCAGGCTGGGGACGGCGTGTGGGTGGTAGTGAGGGTCAGGCTGGGGACGGTGTGTGGGTGGTAGCGAGGGTCAGTCTGGGTGCGGTGTGTGGGTGGTAGCGAGGGTCAGGTTGGGTGAGGTGAGTGGGTGGTAGTGAGGGTCAGGCTGGGGACGGTGTGTGGGTGGTAGTGAGTGTCAGGCTGGGTGCGGTGTGTGGGTGGTAGTGAGGGTCAGGCTGGGTGCGGTGTGTGGGTGGCAGTGAGGGTCAGGCTGGGGGCGGTGTGTGGGTGGTAGTGAGGGTCAGGCTGGGCACTCCGTGGCAATGAATCCCACATGCCCACCTCTGTCTGGCTGAAGAAATGTCTCCGCATTTCTGTTCTGAATTGACCCCCTCTAATTCTAAGGCTGTGTCCACGGGTCCTCGTCTCCTCGCCTAACAGAAACAATTTCCTAGTATCCACCCTTTCCCAGCCATGTGGCCTGTCATATCCCTATATTAATTGTCTCGAGGTTTACAGCACAGAAAAAGGCTCTGTGGGCTGTTGAGTCTATTTCAGTAAAGAAAACTATCACCGAACTATCCTAATCCATTTTCCAATACACAGTCATTCGCATCATCTATCATGGCATCGCAAGCATGCGCCTAAATACATCCCAAATATTTTCGGGATTTCTGTGTCTCCCACCCTGACAGACAGTGAGGTTTAGTGCAACTGGTGCTCGATGATGCCATCACCCACAGGAACACAGAGCAGCTGGGTCTGTGCAAACCAGAGATTGTCCCCACATTGGGAAGGATGGCAGGGTCCCTGAGAGGGGGGCACAGGAGATTTACCAGGATGGTTCAAGGAATGGGGAATTTTAGTAGTGTGTTTTGGATTTTTTTTTATACTATTCATTTTTATGATATTGGTGATTTTAATACTTAGAGAATATCCATCTACAATAGATGGACTCTCCTTTCTAACCTCTCCCCTTGCCTGGGCTGTGGTAACCTTCAGGTTAAACCCACCACCAGACATCTCTCCCTAATGAGAGAGCAGCCCTATGGTCTGGGAGGACAATGCTGCCTTTCCCTTTTACACAGTGATGCCACTGTACCCCGGGGGTGGGCAGAGGGAATGCTGAAGGGGGGAGGATGGGACACCACTCAGGCACAGTGCCTTGTCCTGGAGGATGGTCACTTTCTTTAATATTGTTGGGGGCTGCACTGATGCAGGCAAGTGGGGAATGTTCCAACACAATCCTGATGTGTGCCTTATAGAGAGCAAACAGACATTGGGGAATCAGGGGTTTGGGGTAACTGAGGTTGTTCTCCTTGTAGCAGAGGAAATTGTGGCTGCCCTGTGACAGAGGGGTTTACAGAAATTATACATTAGAATAATCAACCTTACACTCATCAGCTCATCATAAACTGTTGACAAGACATATATGAAAGACTTGGGGGAGATCTATTGACAGGATGGTTTGATTCAAAGGAGAACTTTTATGCATCAAATAGGAATGAGCCGGAACACAATACTCAAAACTAAATGCAAATATCCAGGTCCTGATGAATTGAGCAATTCTGTCAGAGTTTGGTGTTACAATGACTAAGGTTACCATCTGAATGTCCACCTGTAATACAAGTTTATAAAATCCGTCACTGTCAGATCAGGTTAGAAACTCACACCATCCTCTCCTCCTGGCCCAGGATGACTGGACACATTACCCCTTGTGGAGGTCAGCAGTCAGTTCAGGGGGAAATCTACGTGGGTTTCTGTCAGTTTCCATCTTGGGACTTCACGTGACTGAACAGGGCAGATCTTTGACACATGGGAGAGAATTTTCCAAGTTTTAGTGAGATGTGGAGAGCAGGATTTGCTGCTTCTTCTTTCCTTCCGTTCTGCCGCTGTGCGTCATCAATAACACATGGGGAGGGGGGTGAATGGCTCATGCAGCTTCAGGGGCAAGTTGTCACCATTCTGACCATACAGGCAGTAAGCTCCTCCCAGTCATTCCATAGAGTATCCCTTAAAAGGCAGCAACTCTGCATGCTTCCCACTGCCCAGTGTTCCCAGGAAAAGTTTAGAAGAATGATGGGGAAAATCTCCTAGGAAAGGCATAACAGTAAATATCCAAAAGGATTATAAACAGTTTACACAGAGGGATCCATTGGAGAAGTGGGCAACAAGTTGGCAAATGGAGTATCACTTGGGAAAATGTGAAGTTGTTCATTTTGGAGGAGATAATAAAAGAACAGAGGACTATTTAATTGGTGGAAACTGTAGAAAGCTGCACCACAAAGGGAGCAAGAGGTAAATGTGCAGGAAACAAACCAAGCTAGCACAAAGTTACACCAGGTCATCAGGAAGGGGAATGGAATATTGCTCCTGATTTCAAGGGATTTGCAGGATAAGAGTTTGAAGTATATACCTGAGAACAACTTTATAAAGTGCTAGTGAGACCACTTCTGGAGTAATGAGAAGTTTTGCTACCTTTATTTAAGGGAATACATCACTTCATCGGAGGCATTCAGAGAAGATTGACTGGGATGATCCTTGGTTCGAAGGGATTCTCTTTTAAGAAAAGGCTGAAGAAGTCGGGACTCTACTCACTCGATTTGGGAAGAATGAGAAGTGAACTCTTTCAAACATATCGGCTTCCTCAGGGGTTTGACAAGGTAAAGACTGACAGGATGTGTCCCAGCATGAGGGCACCTAGAACCAGACTCTGGGTCAGTCGCAGAATCAAGGGTTCTATTTTAGTTTTGTCAACTTTAATGCAACACCAACACGGGTAAGGGGTTTCAGTAGCAATGGAGCTGGGGCGAGGGGGAAACAAGCAACATTTTACAGATTGGAATTCCTGGTGCTTGTGATTGTGTAGATGTCTGAGCAGAAGGTCACCTTGGGGTCAGAATAGGAGAGCAATATTGTGAAGAGTGTAGTTCTGCCTCAGTTCCCAGTGAGAGAGAGGGGCTCAGCAGTAAGGGAAAGGAATTTGTAATAGCAACTGAAGGCAATGGGTTGAACCATTGCAATGTTTCATTGGAGGAAATTGCAGCTAATCGAGTAGTGGGAGTGTGGCAAGCAGTTTGATAACAGAATAACAGTGGAGTAATGGAGAGGGATGATGGGGAGGTAGAGCTGGACATGGTCAGTGTACATGTGAAACCTAACAGTGGTTTTGGACGATGTCACCTCCTGGCAGTATGTAGGTGAGAAACTGGAGGGACCAAGGATAGATCCTTGAGGGACACCGAATACAAGGACTTCAGAAAGGAAAGGGAGAGTGGAGATGGAGAAGGATTTTCCAACAACCTTGAAGTAAAATATTAGTTGGTAGCAGAATGGGTGGGCAGGACATAACCAGAAAAGACAGACAGAACAAGGAACAATATCTGTGAATCGGTGAGGGGGGAGTGATGATGATGATGATGAGGAGGAGCCTGACTCTACATTCTATTTCTCCATTCGTGAGATCACCCAACCCCACCCTAGTCTCAGCTCATTTACTGAAATACTTACTCCATCCCTGTGTTATCTCCAGACTCCATTATCCAAACACACTCCTGGCCAGCCTCCCACATTCAACTTACATATAATCTCAAGAATATCTAAAACTCTACTGCCCAAGTGCTCACTTGCTCTATAACTTGTTGATCCAACAAAAGGCTCCCGTTTACAAGCAACTTCAAATTCTCACTCGATGTAATTCCTGGCTGTGAACATCCCTGTCTCCCTGCACCACACAACCTGTGAGACCTCAACAACTCATTTTCTGTCAGACTCCCAACGATGTGTTTATTCATTGCTTCACCGGATTGGCTGTTTCTACTGTTGCCAAGGCAACACGGTCTGGAATTCCTATCCTCACCCTTTCATATCTGTTTTTCTCCTTTAAGGTATCCCCGAAAACCTGCTTATTTGGCAATTCGTTTGATCACCTGACCTAATATACCCATCTGTTGCCTAATGTCAGAAGTCATCAATAGTATTTCATGAAATTATAAAAATGATAAAAATACAAACTGTTATTGATTTGCACATACATTTTCAACTTTTCTCTGTCGCTGAGTGAATAATCTGTAACATCTCTTACCCAACCACATTGTGGGAGCACCTTCACCACACAAACTGCAGCTGGACAGGAAGTCAAACATCACCCTCTCCCCAGGCAATGGGGCTTTGGCATTAATCACTGGGATCTGTGGAAGGAGAAACACAGTTGATATTTCAGGGAATGAAAATGTTGCAGAATTTGATGGTCAGAAATGGAAGGAAAATGCACTCCTTTGTTGTAAAAAGGAATGATTCACTGGCAAAGTGATTGTGGAAAATTCAGTCCGTTTAGAGAGCAGCACGTTGTTAGGGGTTGGGCAGCAGAGGAAAATTAACTCACAAAAGGTCTGTGAAAGTAACAGTAAAACACTGAACAACCCAAACACCCTGTTTCCCAAGACTTTAACTCCCCTTCCCGCTCCACCAAGGACATGCAGGGCCTGGGCCACCTCCACCGCCAAATCCCAGACATCTGATGCCTGGAGGAAGAACGCCTCATCTTCTGTGTTCGGATCCTCCAACCACATGGGATCAATGTGGATTTCAACAGTTTCCTCATTTCCACTCCCCCCACCTTATCCCCAATCCAGCCTTCCAACTCTACACCACCTTCTTGTCCATCTTCCTTCCCACCGATTGGCTGCTGACTGACCTGCTGTGCTTTTCCAGCATCACACTCTGACATTGAAAACACCCTGACTCTGACACTCTGTAAATCCTGCCCTATCACTCCCTGCCAGGCAAAGCTGTGCATGTGTCCCCCTGCAGCTTGCCCCTCACAAAGTTGGCTGCCACATTCATGTCCCATCAATCACTGCCCCCAATAAAGATGGCGGCGCTCACTCGCACCATTCACCATTTGAAGCATTTTCCCGTTTGCCACAAACACGGTCCTGGGATTTTCAAATTTATGTTTTCCGATGTGCACTAAGTTCTGTAAAACGTCTCAGCCCGTTCCATTAAAATGTCCTTCCCTTCCTGGTCAATATGCCTTTCCTTTCCCCTGCCCTGCACCTTCACACATTTCCAATGCCTTGGTCACAACACACACTGTGCTGCCAGTGAAGCTGATCACGTGGTTGCTTATAGCCACGCCCTTCATTCACTCCGATTGGTTGGAGGACCGACAGGCACTGCCTGGTCTTCCAGTCCCAGCCCCATCTTCTTATAAGAGGTATAAGAGTGAGGGTTCATTCCTGTTTCTCCTGATGTCAGACATTAACAACAACTACCTGCATTTTATGGAGCCTTTCACACTGACAATTCTCCAAAAGTGTTTCACGAATGCTGGAAACATTGATTAAAGAGAAAAACTTTAAGATACATATTTAAGGAGGACAGAGGGGGTTAGGAAAGATATTCAAGAGGTTTTTTTGGATTAGATTACTTACAGTGTGGAAACAGGCCCTTTGGCCCAACAAGCCCACACCAACCCTCTAATGAGCAACCCACCCAGACCCAATCCCCTACATCTAACACTACGGGCAATTTAGCATGGCCAATTCACCTAATCTGCACACTTTTGGACTGTGGGAGGAAACCGGAGCACCCGGATGAAACCCACACAGACACGGGGAGAATGTGCAAACTCCACACAGACAGTTGCCTGAAGTGGGAATTGAACGCTGGTCTCTGGCGATGTGATGTAACAGTGCTAACCACTGTGCCGCCCATCTGCAGCTCCAATCGTGGAGTGATGTATGTGGGGAACAGCTTACAACGGAGAAAGTTAGTGGTTAACCATAGCTTAACAACCCCATGTGCTAGCCCCCTACCCCACACACTAGGCGTTGCGCTCACAGCCTGTCATTACACTCTACCTATGGTTTGCCACTAATAGTCTCCATTAACAGCTCGTCACCCTCCCCCAGCCAGATAGTTATCTACTCCTTTATCCAACCGTTCTTCTCACTCTATCCCTACCTATCCTTTACTCCTTACATCCTCCCCTAAACCCTACCTTCTGCATATAAACCAACATTTGTACTCACAGTAACATCAGCTGTGAGGAAGGGACACCGGATCTGATTTAACTCTGATTTCTCGTCACAGATGCTGCCAGACCTGCTGAGCTTCTCCAGAACCTCCTGGTTGTTGTTTCTGATTTACAGCATCTGCAGTTCTTTTGGTTTTAATTTACCGGGAGTTTGTAATTCAGGTCCGACAGCCTCTGTCCCAGTCCCTGCTGTCTCTCCCACCCCCACCCAGTGACACTGCACCTGCACAGCTCATGGACAGGTGTTGGCTTGCTGGCCACACCCCTCATTCAAGCCCATTGGCTGCAGGACCACACAGACTCTCCTCCCATTGGTCTGGAGCTGCCATCAATCAAGCCATCCCCCATTGTGAGGTGAGTGGTGGGCTCCTCGCTCTCTCTGCCTTGGGATGAGCTTCATCATTCACAGTGAATGGGGCAGTATCACAGAGCACAGGGGCTGGGGGCTATTCAGCCCATTGGGGCTGTACGCTCTCCCTCTGGAGATGCTGCAAATCCGTCCCAACTCCCCTCGCATTTACCCACAGCCTCCCAATCTTTCCGTAAGAAGTAAAATTGCAAATCTGTTTGAGAACACCTGCTGAATCTGTGTCCACCCGCTGTTCAGACTGTTACAGATGCTCAGAATGTACTCAGTAAAATATAGGTCACATATTCACATTATTTTCCATTTAACTTAAAGTAGTTACTAATATTGTGACATTGTTAACAATTCCCCTCTCTTCAAAATAAATATCTTGGAAACAAATCTCCCCCTTGTCGAAATCACTGCTTAACCTTCTCAGATCCAAGAATTATCTGTGCTGAGATGTACAGCTCAGAAACAATGGACCAATTCGCTCATGCCAACTAGGAATCCGAAACTAACGGAGTCCCACTTGCCAGCTATTGGTCTGAATTCCTCAAAACCCTTCCTCATCACGTACACAATCAGATGCCTTTTAAATGTTGTAATTGTATCAGTGTCCACTACTCCATCTGGCAGCTCATTCCATCCACACACCACACTCAGCTTGAAAACTGATCCCTTTTAAATCTTTGCCCTCTCAACTTAAAACCACGTGGTCTTTTTTTGGACTCACCTAACCTGGGGAAAAAAAGACCCCAGCTGTTCACCATATCCACGCCCCTCGTGATTTTATAAAGCTCCCAAACGTAACCTCTCAGTCTTTGATTCTCAAGGGAAATTAATCCCATCCTATTTAGCCTCTCCGTGTAGCCCAAATCCTCCAACTGTAGCAAATCTTTGTACATCTTGTCTGAACCATTTCAAGTTTCACAACATCCTTCTCAGAACAGGAACATTCGAACTGAAAACGGAATTCCTGAAATGGCTTTATCACAGAACAAGGAACATAGAAAAATACAGCGCAGTACAGGCCCTTTGGCCCTCGATGTTGCGCCGACCCAAACCCACCTAACCTACACGAGCCCACTACCCTCCATTTGCCTATCCAATGCCCGTTTAAATGCCCATAAAAAGGGAGAGTCCACCACTGCTACTGGCAGGGCATTCCATGAACTCACGACTCGCTGAGTAAAGAATCTATCCCTAACATCAGTCCTATACATACCTCCCCTTAATTTAAAGCTATGCCCCCTCGTAATAGCTGACTCCATACATGGAAAAAGGTTCTCATTGTCAAATGTCCTATCCAGCCACAATATAACGTCCCAGCTTCTGTATTCAATGCATTGACCAATAAATATAAGCATACCAAACACCACCTTCACCAACTACCGACCTGCGACTCTACATTCAAGGAACAATGTACCTCTTTTTTCAGCAACACTCCCCAGGAACTTACCATTAAATACATTAAGTCCTGTCCTGGTTTGCCTTACCAAAATGCAGCAGCTCACATTTGTCTACATTGAACTCCATCTGCCATTCCTCACTCGAATGGCCCATCTGATCAAGATCCTGTTGTATTCTAAAGTAACCTTCTTCACTGTCCACTGCACCTACAATTTTGTATTTTCTGTAAATCTACCTCATATGTTCGCATTGAAGTTATTTATTTAAGGACCCAATATCCATTCCTGCAGCACACTGCTTTTCAGAGGCTTCCAGTACACAAAGCAACCCTTCATCACCACCCACTGTCTCCTACCTTCAAGCCTGTTTTGTATCCAAATAGATAGTTCTCCATGCATTCCATGTTATCTAACCTTGCTAACCAGTCTGCTTTGTGGAACCTTGTTCAATGCCCATATAGACAATGTCCACAGTCTGGCTTCATCAATCTTCCTAGCACTTCTTCAAAAAAAACCTCAATCAGGTTAGAGCGACAATTTCCCACGCACAAAGCCATGCTGACTCTCGAATCATTCCTTGTCTTTCCAAATACATGTAAATCCTGTCCCTCAGAATCCCTTCCAACAACTTGCCTGCCACTGACTTCAGGCTCACTGTTCTCGTGTTCCTTGGCCTTTTGTTACCACCTTTTTATTAAAAAAAAGCACCCGTCTTCCAGCACCTCACCTGTCACGAACGATGATACCAATATGTCAGGGAGGGGCCCAGCAACCACTTCCCGAGCTTCCCACAAATTTCTGGAATACACCTGATCAGGTCCCAAGGCTTTATCCACCTTGATGCAATTTCAGACATCCTGAAACTCCTCCTCTGTAACAGACACTTTTCAAGTTATCACTATTCATTTCTCCAAGCTCTCTAGCTTCCACATCCTTCTCCAGTGAAAAAAAGACATGGAATGTTAGAGGTGCGAGGTAGGAGCGAAGGACTTCTGGGAAGGTGAGTCTAACTCAGTACCTGATAGAGTAGCTCAGACTGAGCTGTCTCGTCCTCAAGGACAGAACTGTTCAAATGGGGTTTGCAGCAGCTGGTGAGGGAACCAGCAAGAGGGGAAAAGATACTACATCTTATTGTTATGAATCTACCAGCTGCAAATGCATCTGTCCATGACAGTATCGGTAAGAGCAACCATCCCACAGTCCTTTTGGAGACAAAGCCTCGCCATAAAGTTGAGAAAAAAAGTTGAGTGGTACTATCACTGTGCTAAATGTGACAGATGTAGGAACTCAAACTGGATATCTCTGAGACACTGTGGGATAACAACAGCAACAGAACAATACTCCAGCACAATCTGTAATCTCATGGGTTTGTAAATCCCGCACTCACCCATCACAATGGACAGGAAAGGAGGGCATGCCATGAACAGCACCAGACATACCTAAAAATGAAGTGCCAACCTGGTGAAGCTACCAAACAGGACTGTCTGCATATCAAACAGCATCAGCAGCAAGCAACAGAGCTAAGTGATCCTACATCCAATGGAGTGGATCAGAGCTCTGCAGTTCTGCCACACCCAGTTGTGAATGGTAATGGACAATTCAACAACTAGTTGCAGGAAGCACCACAGATATCCCCACCCTTACTGATGGAGGGGTTTCACACATCCATGCAAAAGATAAGATGACAGCATTTCCAGCAATTTTCAGCCAGATGCAAAGTGGGATGATCCATCTCAGCCTTCTCCAGTGTTTCCTAACATCACAGGTGTGAGCTTTAAGCCAGTTCTATTTAGTTTGAATAATATCAACAAAATGGTTAAGTAGTGTAAAGGCTACGGGTCCTGCTAACATTCTGGCAATAATACTGATAGCTTGTGCTCCAGAACTTGCCACCCACCAAACCACGTACCGCTCCATCACTGGAATCTACCAACAATGTGGAACATTGCACAGGGATGTTCAAATAAAAACACAGGGCAAATCCAACCCAGGCAATTTCCCTCCATCAGTCCAACTTGATCAGCAGTAAAGTGATGGAAGTAGTCATTAGCAGGACGAACAAGCAGCAGCTGCTCAGCAACAGCCAGCTGAGTGACACTCATTCTAGGCTCCACCAGAGCCACTCAGCTCCCGATTGTGTTACTGCCCTGATTCACAACCTGACAACCAGCTGAATCCCAGAGGTGAGGTGAGGGGGACAGCCCAGTCCCACTCCAACACCACTATTTCTAGCTGATTCTATCCTTGTCTCAGCTCGTATACTCTCATCCATTGTGTGTTATCTCCAGATTTAATTATCCAAACACACTCCTAGCCAGCCTCCCAAATTCAAACTCTCTGTTATCTCAACAAAAATTGAAAACTGTCACCCATGTGCTCACTTCTCCCCAAACATGTTGATCCATCAAAAGGCTCCTATTCATAAGCAACAACAATTTAGAAAACTCACTCTTCATATAATTCCTGGCTGTGATCATCTCTAGCTCCCTTCACCACACATCCTTTGAGACCTCGACAACCCATTTTCTTCGAGACTCCCAATGATTTGTTAATTCATTATTTCAATTGATTCGCTGACTCTACAGTTGCTAAAGCACCATGTTCTGGAATTTGCAGACAAAACCTCACAGGTCTGCTTTCCACCTTTAAGACATCCCTCAAAACCTACGTTTTGGCAATGCTTTTGGTCACCTGAACAAATATCTCCATCACTGGCCTCATATCTAAAGTTCTCAATAATATTTTTGTGAAAGCATGATAATAAAACTACATACTGTTCTTGGTTTGGACATTATCTTCAAATCATCACTGTAGCTGCAATGAATAATCTGTAATGTCTCTTACCCAACCCCATTGTGGGAACACCTTCACCACACAAACTGCAGCTGTACAAGAAAGTCAAACATCACACTCTCCCCGAGCAACAGGGCTTTGGCATTAATCACTGGGATCTGTGGAAGGAGAAACACAGTTGATGTTTCAGGGAGTGCAAAATGAATTACAGGAAATGAAAATGTTGCAGAACTTGATAGTCAGAAATGGAAGGAAAATACACTTGCTTATTGGAAAAAAGAATTCTTGACTGTCAAAAATATTCAAGATAAAAGTAATCTGATAATAGAGCAGCACATGGTCAGGGGCTGGGCCACAGTGAAAAACTCATTTACAAAGGGTCTATAACAGTAATAATACAGTACTAAACAGACCAAACATACCCCCATGGTTGGAGACTGATGAAGCTGGACATTGACAAAGTGGTCCTGAGGGAGCCCAGAGGTGAATCAGAGCAGGATTGGCTGCTGTCATCACAATGACTCTGTACCAGAGAGAGGCTGCACATGCGCCTGGCTGCACCGTGCCCCCTACAAAGATGGCGGCTCCGCACGTGTCCAGTGAATCCTTGTCCCGAATAAAGATGGCGGCGCTCACTCAGGCCTGCAGCCGCTGAGGCAATTCCCCATTTACTGCAAACACGGGACTGGGACGTTCAAATTTGAGTTTTCCGACATGCACAATTTGTTTGTAAAACCTCTCCGCTCATAGCAACACAGTTTTTGTCCCGTTTCCCTGTTTATTTCTTTCCTTACCGTCTCCTTTCTCTCCATAACTTCCCGAGCATTCATTACAGCGACTGAGTCAGGCGCGAGGGTGATCACATGGTTTACTTTAGCTCCGCCCTTCATTGACTGTGATTGGTTGGAGGACTAACCTCCCGCAAGGTCCTCCTGCTCCGCCCACCGTCCTTTCATTGGTCCGGTGCTGACATCAATCACCCGGGATCACTGTTGGCTGGAGCATGCGCAGTGTGTCCTGCTTGTGCTGAGATGTTGGGTCATGTGATGGGAGAGGTAACAACAATGAGTGCAGATGCTGGAACCCAGATTCTGGGTCAGTGGTGCTGGAAGAGCACAGCAGTTCATGCAGCATCCAAAGGGCAGAGAAAAAGCCCTTCATCAGGAATAAAGGCAGTGAGCCTGAAGCGTGGAGAGATAAGCGAGAGGAGGGTGGGGAGAAAGTAGCATAGAGTCCAATGGGTGGGTGGGGGAGAGGATGGAGGTGACAGGTCAGGGAGGAGAGGGTGGAGTGGATAGGTGGGAAAGAAGACAGGCAGGTAGGGCAAGTCCGGACAAGTCATGGGGACAGTGCTGAGCTGGAAGTTTGGACTAGGGTGAGGTGGGGGAAGGGGAAATGAGGAAACTGTTGAAGTCCACATTGATGCCCTGGGGTTGAAGTGTTCCGAGGTGGAAGATGAGGCGTTCTTCCTCCAGGTATCTGGTGGTGAGGGAGCGGCGGTGAAGGAGGCCCAGGACCTCCATGTCCTCGGCAGAGTGGGAGGGGGAGTTGAAATGTTGGACCACGGGGCGGTGTGGTTGCTTTGCGGGGGTGTTCCGGAGATGTTCCCTGAAGCGCTCTGCTAGGAGGCGCCCCCAGTCTCCCCAGTGTAGAGGAGACCACATCGGGAGCAACGGATACAATAAATGAAATTAGTGGATGTGCAGGTAAAATTTTGATGTATGTGGAAGGCTCCTTTAGGGCCTTGGTTAGAGATGAGGGAGGAGATGTGGGCACAGGTTTTACAGTTCCTGTTGTGGCAGGGGAAAGTGCCAGGATGGGATGGTGGGTTGTAGGGGGCGTTGACCTGACCAGGTAGTCAAGGAGGGAACGGTCTTTGCAGAAGGTGGGAAGGGGTGGGGAGGGAAATATATCCCTGGTGGTGGGGTCTTTTTGGAGGTGGATGATTTGGTTTATGCGAAGGTTTATAGGGTGGAAGGTGAGCCCCAGGGGCGTTCTGTCCTTGTTATGGCTGGAGGGGTGGGGTGGGGTGTGGTGGGCAGAATGTGGAATGTGGATGAGATGTGTTGGACGGCATTTTTAGCACGGGGGAAGGGAAATTGCGGTCTCTAAAGAAGGAGGCCATCTGGTTTGTTCTCTGATGGAACTGGTCCTCCTGGGAGCAGATACGTCGGAGGCAGAGGAATTGGAAAATGGGATGGCATTTTTGCAAGAGGTAGGGTGGGTAGAGTGTTTACTGAGGGTAAGAATTCCCTTTGTGTGAGCTCTGCAGCAGATTTCCTTTATTCATGGAGCGAATTGCCTTCCTACTCATGATTGTATAGCTGTAATTGATGAATCAATGCTATCTGAATTAGTGTAAAAACACCCCATTTTCACGACATCTAAAATCTTTAGCACGTTCTATCACGCTCATCTTTGGAGACAAAAAAAAACATGAAATGGAGCCTCAAGGAATCGGAGCAGGTGTAGGCAATTCATCCCTTTCAGCTTGTTCCCCCATTCTATCAGATCATGGCTGGGCCAACCCAGGCCTCAACACCTCTTTTATGCTTGATCCGCATAGCCCTCAATAAGATCCATAAGATCACCCCTGCTTATCTATTCTTGATAGGTCAACCCTTTAGTGCTCGAAGCAGCAAAGTGAATCTTTTTTTAATGGTCTCCAATGTTGGTTTATCCTTTATTAAATATGGGAGCTAACATTGTATACAGCACTGAAAGTGGGGTCTCAGCAACAGCCAGTGTGGTTAACCAATCCTCAATCCATGCTAATACATTACCCCGATACCATGAGCTCCTCAATTGTGCAATTAACTTTTATGTAGCACCTTATCATTTGCATTTTAAAATTACAAATACAGAACATCATTGGATTGCCCTGCTAGTTATCTCCTCAATGAACTGTCGCAAATTTGTCAAATATAGTTTCTGTTTCACAAAACCCAGACTACCATGTTTAATGATAAGCTTTTTTAAATGTCCTGCTATTTCTTACTTTAATATTCGACTCTGTAGATTCTTTCAGTAGATTTGCTAAGTATGATTCCCCTCTCTTAAATCCATGCGGACTCTGTCCAATCCTGTCACTGTTCAGTAAGAAACTTGACTGTACTCCAATATAGTTAGTAAATGTATTTGTAGTTATTTTTAAGAATTGATTACTTGTAAATGCTGGACCCATACAACATCAATGAATTAGCGACTCTGAATTTGGGTTATTGTGTTTTTTACTGTTAATTCCTTTTCGTACTGTGTTATGCAGACAGTACCAAATGATCACTCTTAATTGTGAGTAACTTTGAAAATAATATGTTTTAAAAATGACATCCCAAAATGCTGCCTCATTATTGTGCAAGGAGGATTTTATTCAATAGTTTGCAGATAAAATGGAACAACATTTTGCTGCAATTTGGTCAGACTGCAGGTTACACCAAAGTATCAGTGCCTCACCTTTAGAGTGTTCCCAGATATCGTGCAGCTGCAGTATTTTGTTTTGCACTCCGCTATATGTTGTTCTCACTTGTTTCTTTGTGAAAGATTACAAAATTAATTTGGATGAAAGAAGTTATGTTTTCTTTCATCAATATTAGGAGAAAAAAAGTCAGTATTTCAAGTGCTGATAAAGTAAAATAAACTGATAATCAGCAGAAAGGGTTTAAGATTGATAGATTCTTGTTGCCTCGAGGAATTAAGGGCTACAGGGAGAACGCTGGTAAGTGGAGTTGAAATGCCCATCAGCCACGATTGAATGGCGGAGTGGACTCGATGGGCCGAATGGCCTTACTTCCACTCCTATGTCTATGGTCTTATGGTCTAAGATGGATATGGAACAAATGCTGACAAATGGGACTAGATTAATTTAGGATATCTGGTCAGTATGGGCAAGTTGGACTGAAGGGTCTGATTTATGTATTGTACAACTGTGACTTCATTCTCTCAATTATTCAAGAAGCTGAATACGTCGAGTAGGAAAAAGAGAATTTATGCCGAGAATGCACTTGAAATGATGATTGAGGTATATCAAACTCACATTGTTTCATCACCTTTTCCTCTGGGTTCTTCAATGAACAAACTTGTTTTGTTCTCTGAATAACTATGGATCATGTGATTTGTTTTGTACAAAATATTTTGTTAGGATTGAGTGAACTATTAAGAAGTGTTCATGTTTAAAATTTAGGCAGCTTGATTGTGAATCTCATCTTGGCCTGAACACCACTTTCCTGCCAGCCCTCCTTAACTCTTCAACCCATTACTGATTAAAAGTCTGTGTGTCTCTTATGTAAATTTACTTCATGTCCCAGAATCCACAGTGTTCTGACATAGGGAATTCCCCAGGTTCCCCATCCTCTGAGAGAAGTAATTCCTCCAACTTTCCCTTCATTGTAAACTTAGGACGAGTCGTTGTAGATTGAATCATTTTCTCTGCCTCTACTTGGTCAATCCCTTGACCATTTTATAGACCCTCAAGGATACCACCTCTCATTCTTAGGCTGCAATGAATATGAATGTAAATAGTGGTTGTCGTTCAGCTTGTGGCATTTTGATAACTGTGGCAGAGGATGTTTGTTCAAAACTGAGCTCGACAGTTAGTGCTTTTCAAATAAGAAATAGTTGACGAGATTAAGTACATTAATATGTTGGCGTTTTGTTTTTAGGAAGACTTACTGTTGGGAAGATTTGGTTAAGGGAATATTGCAGTCAAAGCTGTGGAAGATTAACCTCCACCCATGTGTGAGGTAGTACACTGTGGTCAAAAGAATAAAGAGACCACTTCCTCTTTGGGAATATGTCCTTAAATAGGGCAGAGGGATCTGGAGATAGCAATGAGTCACTGGCAGCAAATGGCACCAGTTTGTGAGGTTAAATAGAAAAGTGTATCATGGGTTTATTTCTGGGACGACAGAATGGAAATGTGTTTGATATGTGTAGAACCATGGACAGATCACCCTTGGAGCACTGCAAACAGTTCCGATCTTCATATTGTAATATGGATGTAGAGGCAGTAGGGAAGATAAAGAATAGTTACTGGAATTATATTCAAACTGATTTTGAATTCATCAAGTAAGATTGGACAGTCTTGTCTCATTGTAAAAGAGTGACATGGTCCAGTTACGTTTGATCGGGTAGACATGGAAAAGATGTTTCTGCTTGTGAATGTCAGAATCCACTGGATCTGTGGATATAATTGTAATCACTATTAAATCTAACCGGGAATTTGCAGAGGGCGACAAAGTCTTTACCAAAAAGGGGTTTGAATGTAGAACTTACTTCATCAGGAATAATTGAAGCAAATAACAGATGAATTCAAGGAGGAGCTTGGAATACAAGAAATCAAAGAAAACTATGTTGATGGGTTTAGGTTGAGAAGGAAGCCTGTGTAAATCACAGATACTGAGAACCTGTTTTTGTGTCCTGAAACTATGCATCTGTGTTGTTCTGTGACATTTCTATAGGAGCAGCAGCGGCAGCAGTAAACAAGACAGCTCACCCTTACCATTCTTGGAGAAAAGCAGAACCTCTGGCCACACAAAAGGGATATAGCTCTACTGAGGAGGTGGTTCAAACAGTGGCCAACGACTCGATCTGCAGAGACAGTGTGCCTTCATTACCTGGTGAGAAAGGTGAATTCTTTAACCAGAAATGGTGTTTTGTCCTTCCAATGATCTCATGACTTAAGCAGGGAAATGTGTCTCTTCAGTTAGATGATTTGAATCAATCAAATCTTTTGCTACGTTAGCACTCCTTCCCTACCCAAAGGATATGTGGGTCAAATAGGCACATGTCTTGCACTGCTTTAATTCAAGATTCCTTTATTCAGTCATGAGCTTAACCTATTCAATCCAAGTTCCTTGTGTTTCCCTTGGATCTGTGGTTGTGCACAAGGAAACTTAAACAATGTGTGATTCAATATCAAAGTTGTGTTGAATCAATAATTGTAACCCCACTCTGCTCCTTGAGCAGATAGTTAATCCAAGGATTCTAGCTCAGCTCTTAACTTCAAGTTCAAGTTCTAAACCTTTCAGTGAGCAATGGAAAATAACAAAGAACAATGTCAATCATTTATTGTCTCTTCAGACATTGCTTCTGTTGCCACTGAGTACTCCCATAAGGTTGGCGAGCCAATGACTAAAGATGAGATTGAAGAGAAATCCTTCCATTCCCTTCTGCCACCAGAGAGCCAACACCACTTTCATATGGGGAAGGAACGCAGCCAGCAGGATGGTTCAGATGAGGACATAGTGCGGGACCAGTCGGCTTCTCTTATGGATTAGCGTGAGTGGTGTTACCAATTAGAGGGATCTCAGTGCTTGGAATAGTTGCTCCTCTCCATGTTCGAGGTATCTTGCCATGAGATTCAGATGGAGAGGACGAGGACCATATGGTGTAACAAGTGTGAGCCAACAGTTGAGCAGGGCCTGTGTTTCTGAAAAAAAAAGTGAGTCCCACTCGGTCACAATGTGCCCAGAGTTTATAAATCATGAAGGAGAATAAATACTTGACATTGTTAATCTTTGTGATCGAGTTCCCATATAGTGAAGACAACGATTAATATTTATTGGGATTCCTTGCTCCCCCAATCAGATAAACACAAGGCAAATGTGACTGTGAAAAATGTCACTGAATTTACACCTTTCTACTGTTCATTGAAGGTAATAAGATGCAAAAGATATTTTTGCAGAGGAATTTGATTTGAACAAGAGACATTTGTGCAGATAGTAAGAGGTATTCTAATTGGAAGGATATGCTTAGTGATATCCTGCACGGATCCATGTTGGAGCCGTAATTGTTCACTACACATAATGAAAGGAAAGCCACATTCAACATTTGGGGCCACTCTGCAGATGACAGCGATTCCAAGTGTAGGGAGATGGAAGCACAGCATTAGAAAGCAATCTTGATGATTCAGTAAATGAAAAAAACAACGACAGATGAGTTTATGTCGGCAAGTGAGAGGTTGGATCAAAATCGGATATTTTGTGATTGGGAAAATAGAGAGAGAGTGGACTCCAAAGTAACTACGTCGCATTGATCCAGCTGTCTAGTTCACGAGAATGTCTCAAACAGGTTCAGGAAAGTGACCAAGGGGTCGGTGGAATGTTGACATTGATCTCTGAAGAAGATGAGATACCAAAGGATTAGAAGTCATGCTTCAGCAAATCCGAACCTAGTTAGACCAAGCTGTCAGGGCTGGGCACCATGGCTGAAGGAGAGTATCCCTCTGAGGGGAAGTGCAGTGTAGATTTACTGAAGTGATACTTGGATTCCAAGGCTTAATTTAAGAAGAAAGATTAAACAGATAAAGTGTTCGAGTCAGAACATTGAGGTGTGATAACGGGGAACACTTTTATACACAGAAATGGATAGTTTGATAAAGTTCCACAAACGCGATTGATTGGAAATTATTTGCAAATTTTAAATTTGAGATTGGCAGATTTGGAATGAAAATGCTGAAGGATTATGGGACAAAGACAGGGATTTGTCATGATGATGAAGATGACCAAGATTTGAGTGAATTTTGGAGTAGGCTCACGAAGCTAAATAGCCTCCTCGTGTTCTGATGTTGATGTAACCGTGGCTCCCTTATTCTCTGCAAGTGCAACTCCTGTTGTGTTTTTGGTTATTTATCAGAACCTGGCAGCAAGTTAGTGACTGGAGTCCTGAGCAGAACGTTATCAGGATGAGGGACTTCGCCGGTCTTAATGTGTTTCACAGACGATGAAATGACTTAGCCAGCACTCTCCTTCCGTCTCTCCCCCACTCTCTCCCCGTCTCTCCTCCCCTCCCACCCCCCTCCCACACGCTCTAGAGCCCCCTGTGCCCCCTGGCCCCCGACTCAACTCCACTCACCCCCACTCGCCCCCCACTCGCACTCCAATCGCCCCCACTCTCTCACCTTGTCCCCTCCGCCCACCTCGCCCCCCTCACTACCCTCTCGCCCCCCGCCTCCCTCAAACCCGCTCGCCCCCCTCGCACCCCTCTACCTCCCCGCCCCCTCACGCCACCACTCGCCCCCACTCGCCCTCCAATCGCTCCCCTCGCCCCCTCCCACAACCTCCCGTTCCCCCTCGACCCCCACGGCCCCCTTCGTCCCACTCACCCTCAAATCGCCCCCACTCGCCCCCCTCTCGCTCCCCTCTCGAACCCCATCCCCCTCACCCCTGCTTGACCCCTCTCGCCCCCTCGCCCCCTCTCGCCCCCACTCACCCCAACCCCCTATCCCCCTCGCACCCCCAACTCCCCGCGCCACCCTTTCGCACCCTGATTCGTCCCCCTCGCACCTATTCTCCCCCTCCCTCTACCACCTCCCTCTATCCCTTACCCCCTCGCTCTACCCCCTCCCACTACACCCCCTACCTGCCCTCCCTCTACCCCCTCCCTCTCCCCCTCCCTCTCCCCCTCCCTCTCCCCCTCCCTCTCTCCCCTCCCTCTCTCCCCTCCCTCCCTCTCCCCCCTCTCTCCCCTCTCTCCACTCCCTCCTTCTCCCCCTCCCTCTCTCCCCCTCCCTCTCTCCCCCTCCCTCTCTCTCCCCCTCCCTCTCTCTCCCCCTCCCTCTCTCCCCCTCCCTCTCTCCCCCTCCCTCGTTCCCCCCCTCCCTCGTTCCCCCCTCCCTCGTTCCCCCCTCCCTCCCTCTATCCCCCTCCCTCGTTCCCCCCCTCCCTCGTTCCCCCCTCCCTCCTTCCCCCCTCCCTCCCTCTATCCCCCCTCCCTCCCTCTATCCCCCCTCCCTCCCTCTATTCCCCCTCCCTCTATCCCCCTCCCTCTATCCCCCTCCCTCTATCCCCCTCCCTCTATCCCCCTCCCTCTATCCCCCTCCCTCTATCACCCCTCCACATCCCTCTCTCTCTTTCTTGCCACTCCCTCGCTCCCACTCTGCCACTCTCCCTCTTTCTCGCTCCCTCACTCCCTCGTTCCCACACTCCCACGTTTCCATGCTCCCACTCTGCCAATCTCGATCTTTCCTTTCTCTCTCTCGCTCTCTCTCGTATCTGTCCTCTCTGCTGTCTCTCTCTCTCTTGCTCTTTCTTGCAGCTCTCTCTCGTGCTCTCTCTCTCTCTCAGCCCTCTTTCACTCCCTCACACCACTCTGTCTCTCATCCCTCTGTCTCTCACTCGCCCCCTCTTTCTCTCACACTCTCCCCCTTCTCTCTCTCCCTCTCACTCTCTCGCTCCTCTCTCTCGCTCTCCTTTTCCCTCTCTCTCACACCCCCTTTCTCTCCTCTCTCTCCCCCATCACTGTCGCCCTCTCTTGCCTCTCTCTCTTTTGCGCGCGGCCCTCTCTCTCTCTTACACCCACTTTCGCCCCCCTCTCTCTCTCTCTATATATATATATATATATATATATATCTTTGTTCCCCATGTCACCATCGCACACGTCTCTCGCTCTCTCTCTATCCTTCTCTATCACCTCTCCCTCTCATTCCTCTGACTCTTTCTCGCTCTCTCTGTTGCTCCTCTCTAACCCCTCTCTTGCTTTTTCTCAATCACTCTCTCCCTCACGCTCTCTCCCACACCCTCTCTCCCTCTCTCTTTCCCTCGCCCTCTCACTCTCTCTCCCGTATTTGCCCATCTTTACCGCAACTCTCTCCTTCTTTCTCTCGTTCCCTCTCGCTCGTTTTCTCTCTCTCTCACTCATTCTCGATCACACTCTCCCTTTCGCTATCACGCCCCACTCCCCTCTCTCTCTCTCTCCGTCTCGCTCCTCTCTCTCTCCCCCCCCCCCACTCTATCCCTCTCTCTCCCACCCCTCTCTCTCGCTTGCCCCTCTCTTTCTTTGGCACCTCTCTCTCTCTCTCTCTCTCTCTCACCACATCACTCCCTCTTTCACTCTAGCCTCATCGCTCTCACATCCTCTCTTCCTCTCTCACCCCTCTGTCTCTGCCTCTCTGGGCCTTCCCTCTGTCTCTCGCCTCCACTATTACTCTGTCGCCTCTCTCTCATTACTCTACCTCTCGCTCGTCCCGTCTCTCCATCTCGCTATCCCTTCACTCTTGCTTCCTCTCTCTCTCTCGCGGCCTCTCTCTCACACTCTCACTCTCTCCCCGACTTTCTCTGCAACCCTCTCTCTCTCTATCCTGACTCCTCCTCACTCTCTCTGCCAATCCTCTCTCTCTCTCTCGCGCTCACTCTCTCTCTGTCTCTCACTCTCTCTCTCTTACCCCCTCTCTCCATCGCTCTGGCACCTCTCTCTCTCGCCGCCTCATTCTCTCGCTGTCTCTCTCACGCGCTCGCTCTCTCTTCCTCTCCCCCTTTGTCCATCTTTCTGTGTCTCTTGCTCTCGTTCTGGCTCTCTCTCGTCCTCGCTCTCCTCTCACTCACCCTCTCCCCTCCCTCTCTCTCTTGCCCCCCCCTCTCGCCCCTCCCTCTCTCTCTTGCCCCCCCTCTCGCCCCCTCCCTCTCTCTCTTGCCCGATCTCTCTCTCTCACCCACTCCCTCTCTCTTTAGCCTGCACCCCTCCCTCTCTCTCACAACCCCATTTCTCTTTCCCCCTCTCTCTCTCACTCGCCCCCTCCTTCTCTCTCTCTATTGCCCCCTCCCTCTCTTTCTTGCCCCGCCCTGTACCTCTCACTTCCTCTCTCTCTCTCTCTCGTGTCCTCACTCTCTCTCTCGCCCCCCTCCCTTTGTCTCTCGACCCCCTCCCTTTGTCTCTCGACCCCCTCCCTTTGTCTCTCGACCCCCTCCCTTTGTCTCTCGCCCCCTCCCTATGTCTTTCAGGCCCCGCCCACTCTCTCGACCCACCTCCCTCTCTCTCGCCCCCTCTCTCTCTCGCCCCTTCCCTCACACTCTCTCTCCTCCCCCTCCCTCTCTCTCTCTCTCTCTCCCCCCTCCATCTCTCTCTCTCGACCTCTCCCTCTCTCTCTCTTGTCCCCTCCCTCTCTCTCACCCCCTCCCTCTATCTCTCTTGCCCCCCTCAGTCTCTCTCTCTCGCCCCCGTCGCTCTCTCTCTCTCTGACCCCGACCTTCTCTCTCTTGCCCCTGCCCTCTCTCTCTCACCCCCTCCCTCTCTCTCTCTCACCCCCTCCCTCCCTCTCTCTCACCCCCTCCCTCTCTCTCTCTCACCCCCTCCCTCTCTCTCACCCCCTTCCTGTGTCTCTCGCGCCTGTCCCTCTCTCTCTATCACGACCCCTCCGACTCTTTATCGCCCCCCACTCTCTCTCGCACACGCCCTCTCTCTCTCTCTCACCCACTCCCACTCAACCTCTCACCCTCTCCAGCACTCTTTCGCGCCCTCTCTCTCTCACACACCCTCCCTTTCTCTCTTTCGGCCCCTCCTTCACTCTCTTGCCCCCCTCCATCTCTCTCTCGCTCCCCGTCTCTCCCGCCCCCCTCTCTCTCTCTCACGACCCCTCCGACTCTCTCTTGCACACCTCCATCTCTCTCTCGCACCCTCCCTCTCTCTCTCACCCCGTTTCTCACTCTCTCACGCCCACTCACACTCTACCTCTCGCCCTCTCTAGCACTCTCGCCCCCCCTCTCTTGCAACTTCCCTTTCTCACTTTCGCCCCTCCCTCTCTCTCTCGCCCACACCCCTCCCCCTTCCCTTGCCCCTGCCCTCTCCCTCTCACCCCCTCCCTCTCTTTCTCGCCCCTTCCTCTCCCTCTCGCCCACTAACTCTCACTCACGCTCCTCTCTCTCTCTCTCACACACACACACACCCCTCCCACTCTCTCACGCCCACTCAAACACTCTCTCGCACTTCCCTCTCTCTCTCGGCACCCCTCCGACTCTCTCTCGCCCCCCCCCCCACTCTCTCTCGCCCCCTCCCTCTCTACCTCTCGCCCCTCCTGCACTCTATCGCCCAATCTCTCTCTCTCGCACACTGCCCCTCTCTCTCTCGCCCCCCCCTCTCTCTCTCGCACACTGCCCCTCTCTCTCTCGCACACTGCCCCTCTCTCTCTCGCCCCACCTCTCTCTCTCGCCCCCACCTCTCTCTCTCTCGCCCCCTCCCTCTCTGTCTCGCCCCCTCCCACTCTCTCTCGCCCCCATCCCTTGCTCTCGCCCCAGCTCCGACTCTTTCCCGCCCCCCCACTTTCTATCGCACCCCTCCCTCTCTGTCTCGCCATCTCCCTCTCACTCTCGCCTCACTAGCTCTCTCTCTCTCTTCAGCTACCTCTCGCCCCTTCTGCACTCTCTCGCTCCCCTGTCTCTCTTTAATCCCCCCTCCCTCTCTTTCTAACCCCCTTCGAATCTCTCTCTCTCGCCCCCTCCCTCTTTCTCTCTCGCACCCCTCCCTTTCTCTCTCTCTCTCATTCACCTCTCTCTCTCTCTCTCTCTCGCTCCCCTCCCTCCGACTCTCACGTCCCCTCCCTCTCTCTCTCTCGGCCCCTTGCCCCTCTCACTCGCCCCCTCCCTCCCTCTCTCTCTTCCCCCTCCCCCCCCCTCTCTCTTGCCCCCTCCCTCTCTCTTGCCCCCTCCCTCTCTCTTGCCCCCTCCCTCTCTCTTGCCCCCTCCCTCTCTCTTGCCCCCTCCCTCTCCCACGCCACCCTCTCTCTCTCACCCCTTCCTCTCTTTAATGCTCCCTCCCTCTCTTTCTAACCCCCTTCGACTCTCTCTCTTACCCCCCCCCTCTCTCTCTCGCTCCCTCCCTTCCCTCTGTCTCTCTCGCCCCCTTCCCTCTCTCTCTCGCCCCCTCCCTCTCTCTCTCGTTCCACTCCCTCTCTCTCTTTTGCCCCCTCCCTCTCTCACTCACCCCCTCCATCCCTCTCTCTCGTCCCTCTCTCTCTCTCGCCCAGTCCCTCTCTCCCTCTCACCCCCTCCCTCTCTCTCTCTTTCTCCCCCTTTGTCTCCCTCCCTCCGCCTCCTTCTGTCTCTCAAGCCCCTCCCCCTCTATCTCTCACCTCCTCCCTCTCTCTCTCTCTCGCCCGCCCCTCTCCCTTGCTTTCTCAACCCCTCCCTTTCTCTCTCTCCCCTTCCTCACTCTTTCGCACCCTCCCCATCTCCCTCTCTCCCACCCCCTCCCTCTCTCTCTCTTGCCCCCTCCCTCTCACTCTCATTCCCCTCCCTCTCTCTCATGCCGCCTGTCTCTCTCGTCCACCTCCCTCTCTCTCTCATCCCCCGCTCTCTCTCTCTCTCTCTCACCCCCTCTCTCTCCCCTCTCTCTCTCGCCCCCTCTTTCTCTCTTGCTCCCTCCCTGTCACTCTCATCCCCCTCCCTCTCCCACTCGTCCCCCTCCGTCTCTCGCCCCCTACCCCTCTCTCTCTCACCCCTCCCTCTATTTCTCGCCCCTCCCTCTCCCTCGCCCCCAACCACTCTCTCGCCCCCCCTCCCTCTCTCCCTCTCACCCCTTCTTCTCTCTCTCTCGCCCCCTCCCTCTGCCTTTCTCTCTCTCGCCCCCCTCTCCCTCTCTCTCACACACACCTCCCTCTCTCTCGCCCCCCTTTCTCTCTCTTTCACCCACGTCTCTCTCTCTTGCCCCACTTCCTCTCTTTCTTGCCCCCTCCCTCTCTCTCACCCTCTCCCTCTATCTCTCCCCGTCCCTCTCTCTTATTCCCTCCCCCCTCTCTTGACCCCTTTCTCTCCCTCTCGCCCCCTCCTTCTCTCTCTCACACCCCTCCCCCTCTCTCTCTCACCTCCTCCCTCTCTCTCATCCGCCCGTCTCCCTCGCGCACTCACACCCTCCCTTACTCTCTCTCCCCCTTCCACTCTCTTTCGCCCCCTCCCTTTCTCTCTCATGCCCCCCTCCCTCTGTCTCACCACCCCATCTCTTTTCCTCTTCCCTCTCTCTCTTGCCCCCTCCCTCTCTCTCATTCCCCTTCCTCTCTCTCACACCCTCCTTTTCTCTCTCTCTCCCCCTCCCACTCTCTCACACCCTCCCTCTCTCGTTACCCTCCCCCTCTCTCTCATCCCCCTCCGTCTCGCTCTCTCTCACGCCCCTCTCTCTCCCCCTGTCTCTCTCTCGCCCTCTCTCTCTCTTGCCCCATCCCTCTCACTCTCATCCCTCTCCCTCTCTCTCTCTCTCTCTCGACCCCTCCCTCTCTCGTCCATCTCCCTCTCTCACTCGTCCCCCTCCGTCTCTCTCTCTCTCATCCCCCTCTTTCTCTCTCTCTCCCCCTCTCTCTCTCGCCCGCTCCCTCTCTCTCTCTTACCCCCTCCCTCTTTTTCTCGCCCCCTACCCCTCTCTCTCGCCCCCATTCACTCTCTCTCTCGCCCTTCCATCTCTCCCTATCACTCCTTCCTCTCTCTTTCTCCTCTCGCCCCCTCCCTCTCTCTTTCTCCTCTCGTCCCCTCCCTCTCTCTTGTCCCCTCCCTCTCTCTCGCCACCCTCTCTCTCTCACCCCTTCCTCTCTTTAATGCCCCCTCCTTCTCTTTCTAACACCCTTCAACTCTCTCTCACCCCCTCCCTCTCTCTCTCGCTCCCTCCCTGTCCCTCTCTCTCTCGCCTCTTCCCTCTCTCTCTCTCACCCCCCCTCCCTCTCTCTCTCTCGTTCCACTCCCTCTCTCTTTCGCCCCCTCCCCCCTCTCTCACTCGCCCCCTCCCCCTCTCTCTCGTCCCCCTCTCTCTCTCTCGCCACCTCCCTCTCTCCCTCTCGCCCCCTCCCTCTCTCTCTCTCACCTCCCCGCTCTCTCGCCCCCTCCCTCCCTCTCTCTCTCGCCCCCTACCTATATCTCTCTCTCGACCCGTCCCTCTTCCTCTCCCTATCTCGCTCTCGCACTCGTCCCCTCCTCTCTCTCTCTCCCCCATCACACTCTCTCTCTCTCTCGACCTGCCCCTCTCTCGTCCCCTCCTTCTTTCTCTCGACACCCCCCCTACTCTATATCGGCCCATCCCTCTCTCTGCGCTCCCCCGACTCTCTCTCGCCCCACACTTTCTATCGCAACCCTCCCTCTCTCTCTCTCTCCCCCTTTCTCTCTCGCTCTCACCCTCTCCCCTCTCTCTCACCCCTCTCTCTCTTGCCTCCTCTCCCTCTCTACCTCACCCCCCCTCCCGCACACTATCTCACCCCATCCCACTCTCTCTCTCGCCCCATCACCCTCTCTCTCGCATCCCTCCACCTCTCACTCTCTCGCCCCCTCCCTCTACCTTTCTCTCTCTCGCCCCCTCCCTCTCTCTCTCGCCCACTCCCTCTCTCTCTCTCTCTCGCCCACTCCCCCTCTCTCTCTCGCACCCCTCCCTTTCTCTCTCTCTCGCCCACCTCTCTCGCTCTCTCTCGCCACCCCACTCTCTCTCTCTCTCTCTCTCTCGTCCCCTCCCTCTCTCTCTCACTCCCTCCCTCTCTCTCTCGCCCCTCCCTCTACCTTTCTCTCTCTCGCCCCCTCCCTCTCTCTCTCGCCCATTCCCTCTCTCTCTCACACATCCCTCCCTCTCTCTCTCTCTCTCTCTCGCACCCCTCGCTCCCTCTCTCTCTCGCCCCCTCCCTCTACCTTTCTCTCTCTCGCCCCCTCCCTCTCTCTCTCGCCCATTCCCTCTCTCTCACACATCCCTCCCTCTCTCTCTCTCTCTTGCCCCCTCTCTCTCTCTCGCCCCCTTGTTCTCTCTCTCGCCCCTTGTTCTCTCTCTCACCCGCCTCCCTCTCCCTCTCTCGTTCCCTCCCCCTCTCTTTTTCGCCCCCTCTCTCTCTCTCTCTGACCCCCTCCCTCCCTCTTTCGCTACCTCTCTCTGTCACCCCCCCTCCCCCCACCTCGCCTCTCTCCCTCGCTCTCGTCGCTCTCCCTCTCTCTCACACCCTCCCACTTTCTCGCCCACCTCCCCCTCTCTCTCGCCCTCCTCCCGCCCTCTCTCTCTTCACCCTCCCTCTCTCTCTCTCGCCCCCTACCTCTCACTCTCTCGGCCCCTCCCTCTCTCTCTCACCCCCTTCCTCTCTCTCTCTCGTCCCCCCTCTCTCGACCCCCCTCCCTCTCTCTCACCCCCTCCCTCTCTCTCTCTCATCCCCTTCCCTCCCTCTCTCTCGTCACCCTCCCTCTCTCTCGTCACCCTCCCCCTCTCTCGTCACCCTCCCCCTCTCTCGTCACCCTCCCCCTCTCTCGTCACCCTCCCCCTCTCTCGTCACCCTCCCTCTCTCTCTTCACTCTCCCTCTCTCTCTCGCCCTCTCCCTCTCTCTCTCGCCCCCTCCCTCTCTCTCTCGCCCCCTCCCTCTCTCTCTCGCCCCCTCCCTCTCCCTCTCTCGCCCCCTCCCCCTCTCTCTCACCCACTTCCTCTCTCTCTCTCGACCCCTCTCTCTCTCGCCCCCTCTCTAGCCTCCTCCCTCTCTCTCTCACCTCCCTCACTCACTCTCTCGCCCCCTTGTTCTCTCTCTTGCCCCCCACCTCTCTCTCTCACCCCCCTCCCTCTCGCTCTCTCGCCCCCCTCCCTCTCCCTCTCTCGCCCCCTCCCTCTCTCTTTTACCCCCCTCGCTCTCTCTCTCTGACCCCCTCCCTCTCTCTCTCTCGCAGCCTCTCTCTGTCGCCCACTCCCTCTCTCTCTCTCGCACCCCTCCCTCACTCTCTCTATCTCTCGCCCACTCCCTCTCTCTCTCTCGCACCCCTCCCTTTCTCTCTCTCTCGCCCACCTCTCTCTCTCTCTCTCACTCCCTCCCTCTCTCTCTCACCCCCTCCCTCTACCTTTCTCTCTCTCGCCCCCTCCCACCTCTCTCGCCCATTTCCTCTCTCTCTCACACATCCCTCCCTCTCTCTCTCTCTCTCGCACCCGTCCCCCTCTCTCTCTCTCTCGCCCCCTCCCTCTCCCTTTCTCTCTCTCGCCCCCTCTCTCTCCCTTTCTCTCTCTCGCCTCCCTCTCTCTCTCTCTCGCCCCCTTGTTCCTTCTCTCGCCCCCTTGTTCTCTCTCTCACCCGCCTCCCTCTCCCTCTCTCACCCCCTCCCCCTCTCTTTTTCGCCCCCTCACTCTCTCTCTCTGACCCCCTCCCTCCCTCTTTCACAGCCTCTCTCTGTCACCCCCCCCCCCCCTCTCTCTCGCCTCTCTCCCTCGCTCTCGTCGCTCTCCCTCTCTCACACCCTCCCACTTTCTCGCCCCCCTCCCTCTCTCTCTATCGCCCCCCTCCCTTTCTCTCTCTCTCGCCCACCTCCCCCCCTCTCTCTCTCTCTTGCCCTCCTCCCGCCCTCTCTCTCTTCACCCTCCCTCTCTCTCTCGCCCCCTACCTCTCACTCTCTCGGCCCCTCCCTCTCTCTCTCACCCACTTCCTCTCTCTCTCTCACCCCCCCTCTCTCTCACCCCCCCTCTCTCTCACCCCCCCTCTCTCTCACTCCCCCCCCCCCTCTCTCACCCCCCCCCTCTCTCTTCACTCTCCCTCTCTCTCTCGCCCCCTCCCTCTCTCTCTCTCTCGCCCCTACCTCTCACTCTCTCGCCCCCTCCCTCTCTCTCTCACCCACTTCCTCTCTCTCTCTCGCCCCCCTCTCTCTCTCTTGCCCCCTCTCTAGCCTCCTCCCTCTCTCTTTCACCTCCCTCACTCACTCTCTCGCCCTCTCCCTCTCTCGCCCCCTCCCTCTCTCTCTTCCCCCCTCGCTCTCTCTCTCTGACCCCCTCCCTCTCTCTCTCTCTCGCAGCCTCTCTCTGTCTCCCCCCCCCTCTCTCTCGCCCCTCTCCCTGTCTCTCGCCCCTCTCTCCCTCTCTCGCTCCCCTCCACCTCTCCCTATCGCCCCCTCCCTTTCTCTCTCTCTCGCCCCTCTCCCTCTCTCACCTCCACCCCCTCTCTCTCACCCCCTCGCTCTTTCTCTCACCTTCCTTCCACTTTCTCTCACCCCCCTCCCTCTCTCTCTCGCCCGCTCCCACTTCCTCCCTCTCTCTCTCGCCCCCTCCCTCTCTCACACTGACCCCCCTCCCTCTCTCTCTCGCAGCCCCTCTCTATCACCCTCCTCCCCTCTCTCTCGCCCCTCTCCCTCTCTCTCACCCCTCTCCATCTCTCTCACCCCCTCCTTCCTCTCTCTCTCGCTCCTCCCTCTTTCTCTCACACCCCTTCCACTTTCTCTCACCCCCTCTCCTCTCTCTCACCCACTCCCTCTTCCTCCCTTTCTCTCTCGCCCACTCCGTTTCTCTCTCTCTCTTGAAACCCTCCTGCTGCCTCAGGCCCCCTCCCTCTGTGTCTCATTACCCTCTCTCTCTCACCCCCTCCCTCTCTCTCTCACCCCCTCTCTCTCTCGAGCCCCCGCTTCTCTTGCCCCCCCCCTCAGAGAGAGAAAGAGTAGGGGAGAGGTAATGGGGAGGCCAGGTTGGAGTGGGGGAACAGAGGGAGTTAACCCAGCTCCTGAGCTCAGGGCGCGGTGCCCTCCCCTTCCCTGAGGACCAGGACTTGGGGCTGAGTCTGTCTCTCTCCAGCTCAGCTTCTCCAACACAAAGACACACAACAACATCGGTCCCTCTGCTGCTCGGCACGCTGTCATCAGCATTTTTATTGGTTACAAATGGAAGTGATGGATACAGTCAGTGGGATGGTGCCTTTTCTCACTGCCCCTGAGTTGTGAGAAACATTGAAATGTTTCCCTGTAACCCCCCTGTGGGATAAGGAGGGACAAACCAGCGCTCCCTCAGTCTGTTACCATAGCGACAGGCTGCTCCATCGCTGAAACACTGAACTGAAATGAGAAAATCCCGGATGGTGTGATTAATGAGGGAATTTGATGGATGGATGGATTTGGGTGAAGGGATATTTCAGCACATTCTTCAGCTGCTGCCTGAACTTAGTCTGGGTCACGGCATAAATCGCGGTGTTTGTGCAGCAACTGAGGAGCTGCAGCATGAAGCCCAATTCCTGCACAAAGTAATGGAGATACACAGACCGATACCCAATCAACCACATCCGACTCCATATAGAATACAGCATTAACGTTGACCATAACAGGATGAAATTGGCCGAGATCACAAACAGTAAAATGATGGATTTTTTTTCGGTTTCTCATTTCAGTGTCAGACTGAGCGTCCCCATTGGTGTGAGCGCGGAGTCTCCTGCGGGCTCTGCTGGTCACTAAAATGTGTCTGACGGTGAGAACATTGAGCAGCAGAATCAGGAGAAATGGGACACCCGGGGTTAGAATGTGGTGGAGGAACTCGATTGTGACCCAGACACTGGAGGATAGAACAGCGTCTGTTACATCACAAAACCAGGGGGGTTCCCCAGCCAATACCGAGCCGTGAGCATAAAATACCAGAAAATGTTCTTTAAACAGCTCAGCACAGTCACTGCTCCCAGAACCACAGCCGCCGTTTTCTCACTGCAATATTTACTTTTCAGCTTCTGGCAACAAATGGCCACAAACCGATCAAAGGTGAAAGTGACGGTGAACCAGACAGAGCAGTCAGTGGCTGCATAAAGCAGGACGGCGTGGATATTACACACGGGGACGGAGTACAGGAAATAAAACTGTTCCCGATAAACAATGGGAATGTGTCTCAGGATCAGGTCGAGGATAATGACCAGGAGATCCGCCGCTGCCATGGCCCCCAGGTAACGTCTGACACATGGAGACAATCCACAATCTTTATAAAGCAGGACATAGATGGTCACTACGTTAACTGTGAGGAAGGAAAACAAACCCATTATCCATCAGCCTGGAGGCAAAGGGACCCGTTTGATCGGGGACCCAGTGAGATTTTCAAATGTGTCCCTGTATTCAGGGATTTAGTAAAATAATTGGAGCTGGAATAACAAATGGGAAGGTCGGAATTACTGACAAAAATGTGACATAAACCACAAGAAACCCTTCCACCCCAAACACACAGAGACACATCCGTAAGGACAGATGGTTTCTAGAACATTCCCACACACTCGATCACTCGAGAGCAGACACAGGTCACTCCTTCCCAGTTCCTAATACGGAGGGTGGGAACGTTGCTGTCCTGAAGGATTCTCTCCCAGTTTCCTGAAGACAAACAGAGTCTGGGAATTTCTGTATTTTGGTCTAAATTGTGGTCGATCCTGTGTCGGGAAGAAATGTAAACGCAGGGAAAATGTATTCCCCCTTTTAACTGCCTGAGGGGCCTTCGGAGCAGTGTCTCCTTCTCCCTGGAACGGGATCTCTTCCCTCGGGATCTTATCGTTTGTTCAATTCACTGACGTCCGGCCGTTCACAAACAAACAACGTAAGGGACAGAACGTTCCGGGGAATGTCAGTTATAGAATGTCAGGGACAGAACGTTCCGGGGAATGTCAGTTATAGAATGTCAGGGACAGAACGTTCCGGGGAATGTCATTTATAGAATGTCGGGGACAGAACGTTCCGGGGAATGTCAGTTATAGAATGTCGGGGACAGAACGTTCCGGGGAATGTCAGTTATAGAATGTCAGGGACAGAACATTCAGTGGAGTTCTGTGACCTGTCCATCACGTTTCCCCCCCGAACCACCCCACCAACATGATGTACCGTGCACAGGCTACATACCTGTCCCGCATGGGGAGCTGCACAGACCACATCATTGTATTATCTATAAACCTCAACCAGACAGTCTGACCAGCACAGCGACCCGTGCAGTGATCACCCGTGAATTCATCTGTATCCCAGGAGCAGTTACCCTCCCAGCATGTAGGGCTGTGTACACCACCCCAGTGCATTGATCTGTATCCCAGGAGCAGTTACCCTCCCAGCATATAGGGCTGTGTACACCACCCCAGTGCATTGATCTGAAACCCAGGAGCAGTTACCCTCCCAGCATGTAGGACTGTGTACCCCACCCCAGTGCATTGATCTGTAACCCAGGAGCAGTTACCCTCCCAGCATGTAGGACAGTGTACACCACCCCAGTGCATTGATCTGTAACCCAGGAGCAGTTACCCTCCCAGCATGTAGGACTGTGTACACCACCCCAGTGCATTGATCTGTAACCCAGGAGCAGTTACCCTCCCAGCATGTAGGACAGTGTACACCACCCCAGTGCATTGATCTGTAACCCAGGAGCAGTTACCCTCCCAGCATGTAGGACTGTGTACCCCACCCCAGTACATTGCTCAGTAACACTGTGTTAGATCCCTGCCCAGTGTGGGGAAACTAGCAGCCCATGCTGGAAGTGACAGGATGAGCAGCTCCCACCCATTTCCAGCTCCATATCTCCACTGTGCCATGAGAAGGGGGTGCTGTGGGTGTGAACATCACTGCCAGAGAGAGACAGAGATGGCAGTGGAATCAGTTTAAATATCAGCACATGGGAGGGGTTTGGGGTATAGACAGAGAGGGGGAGACTGAGAGACAGTGTCATGGAAGGTTGTGCTCCCAGGTGTCAGAATGCTGAAACGTAGACACTTCGATAGCATCCTGTAACATGAGCCAGTCTTCCCAGGAAAAATGGGAAAGGGAGATTGGTGTGAGGTCAGATGAAACAACAGCTGCTGTGTGGTTTTGAAATTACGTTTATGTAATTTTAATAAGTGTCTCATTGAAACAGTATATTGCTGTAGAGTTGGAGTAGGGTCATAAGCAGTTAGGAGAAAGAGGGTCCCAGAGTTGTGAATAGTTGATGTAAATTGTTCACTTTCAGAGTTAAAAAAAAATACATTGATATCTTTTGTTTAAACACTGGAATTTGGGAGTTCTCTATCACTCATATTTCAACAGTTTACAAGGTAAAGTGAGCAGTTCTTTATGTTTAGTTTAAGTTACCAGATGAGCTTCACACTGTGCCCTAACAATTGCTGTGTGTGTATCTGTGTGTCTCTGTGTGGGGCAGGTCTGGCAGTTTCTGTGGTGCTGAAAGTGATGCAATGCCACCCTCTGCTGGCCTACACACGCCACTGCACAGGCATTGGCAGAGGGTGAAAACCAACAGGGATTCATTCAGAGAGGGGGAGGGAGAGGGCAGCTGCTCACAGCACCATCCAAACTGATGTCTTGTCCATGTACTGATCTAAATGTCCTTTAAATATTGTAACTGTCCCTATTTTCACCAGTTCCTCTGGAAGTTAATTCCACACACACGCCAGCTTCTGTCTGAAATAATTACCTCTCCTGACTTTTGTAAATCTTTTTCTTCGCGCCTCAAAATATCCCTCCGTTTTGAATCCCCAACTCTCGGGAAAAGACATCATGCCTACAGCTTATCTGTACCCCTCATCATTTTATAAACCTCTGTAAAGTTACCCCTCCATCTCATACTCTCCAGTGAAAAATGTCCCAACCTATTCAGCCTCTCCTTATATCTCAATCCCTCCCTTCCCAGCAACATCCAGGTTAAACTCTTCTGAACCCTCTCCAGCTAAGGGTACGGGTGAGTCCAAAACTAGAGGACATAGGCTTAAGGTGAGAGGGTAACATTTAAAAGTGACCTAAGGGGCAGCTTTTTCACCCAGAGGGTGGTGTGCCTATGGAATGAGCGGGCAGGATGACCAGACTGGACACAGTATTCCAGAAGAGGTTTCACCAATGTCCTGTACAGCCACAACATGACATCCCAATTCCAATACTCAAAGGTCTGACCTATGAAGACAAGTGTGTTAAACACTTTCTTAGCCACTTTCTGTATCAGATGCAAATTTTAAAGAATTAAAACTGACAGCCTAGGTTTCTGTACTACAACACCACCAAAAGACCCTACTTTTAATTGTATAGGTCCAGTTGTTGTTTGATTTACCAAATCCAATGCCTGGCATTAATCCAGACTATCCTCCATCTGCCACCCCTCAGCCCAGTGTGTGATATGACTGCCACCTCCCCCTCCCCCTTCAATGTTAAAATGCCCATCCCTCTCCAGAAGGCCTGCACACTCCGGCCTTGATTTTCACAAAGACCCTGACCTTGGGTTGCCTTGTGTGGTTAGAGGGAGGAGGGACAGATTGCAGACACAGTAGTGGGGAGGAGAGGCTGGACAGTAATCAGCGGCCTGGTATCATTTCGTGATTTTAGGAAGAGGGCAGACACATGTTAGAGGTGGGTAAGATTGATCGGTGTTTTGGGGTCAGAAATTAAGCTCTTCCATCGCCTCTGCTGTTCAGTAATAAATATCTATTTGAGACCCTTCATTGGGCAGAGTGTTTCTGTGGGATTTCTTTCCCTAATATTGCAGACTACAGATAATAGCGATTAAAGATGGTCATAGTTAATTTCAATATTCAGCAAGTACACTCAATATCCTACAGTTGAGACAAATATCTTGCATTTGTTTAATAATACAAAGTGTTTTTTGTAATTCAGTAAAGTAACCTGATTATAATCAATCCACTCTGAGCTGGAAGAGGGCACTAAAATATGACCCAAAATCTGGGTATGGTTGTATAGTGGGCAGTGTCCGTGTCTCTGAGCCAGAGCTCTGGATTTGATTCCAATTCCTGAACTTGTGTGGTAGTGTTCCTAGCTCTGGACCAGAAGGTGTGGATTCATGTCCTGCCTGTTGCAGAGGTATGTCACAGCATGTCATAACAGGCTGATGGACAAACACACAGGAGAATAATGTTACAGCTTTATGGGTATTGCTGAGTGGTGCTCGTGTCCCTCCCTCCGGGCACAAAGGTCTAGGTGTAAATCCCACAGCAGTGTCTCCTAATATATCTGAACAAACCGATTAAAGTGGTTTTATAATTGTGACTTGATGGAGAAAGAACAGGTGTGGGTGTTGAATTTCAGCATTTCGGCCCAGGATTATTGAAAGTACAGCCATTCTTGTTGATTGAAGTCACATTTCACAGCAGTAAAGGTTTATAAAATCAGAACGGTCATGGATAGGGTTTGTAGTCAAGGTTTTTCCCCAGGTTAGGGGCATCCAAAACTAGAGGACATTGGTGGAAAGTGAGAGGGGAAAGATTTTGAAGAGACCTAAGGGGCACCTTTTCACATAAAGGGTGGTGCGTGTGTGGACTGAGCTGCCAGAGGAAGTGGTGGAGGCTGGTACAACTCCAACATGTAAAAGTCATCTGGATGCTGACAGACCTGCCGAGCTTTTCCAGCAATTTCTGTATTTGTTAAAATAAAACATTCATTTTAACACAGGTATCTGTGTTACCTGTTTGGATACAGGATTGGCTGGCCAGCAGAAGACAGCAAGTGGTAGCGGAAGGAAAATATTCTGCCTGGAAGTCTGTGGTGAGTGGTGTTCCACAGGGCTCTGTCCTTGGGCCTCTACTGTTTGTAATTTTTTTAATGACTTGGATGAGGGCATTGAAGGATAGGTCAGCAAGTTTGCAGATGACACGAAGGTTGGAGGTGTCGTTGACAATGTAGAGGGCTGTTGTAGTCTGCAGCGGGACATTGACAGGATGCAGAGATGGGTTGAGAGGTGGCAGATGGAGTTCAACCTGGATAAATGCGATGTGATGCATTTAGGAAGGTTGAATTTGGAAGCTGAGTACAGGATTAAGGATAGGGTTCTTGGCAGTGTGGAGGAACAGAAGGATGTTGGTGTGCAGGTACAGAGATCTCTTAAAATGGCTACCCAAGAGGACAGGGTTGTTCAGAAAGTATATGGTGTTTTGGCTTTCATTAACACGGGGAATTGAGTTTAACAGTCGTGAGATCTTGTTGCAGCTCTTTAAAACTTTGGTTAGACCGCACTTGGAATACTGTGTCCAGTTCTAGTCATCCTATTATAGGAAAGATGTGGACTCTTTGGAGAGGGTTCAGAGGAGGTTTACCAGGATGCTGCCTGGACGGGAGGGCTTATCTTACGAAGAGAGGTTGACTGAACTCGGACTTTTTTCATTGGAGAAAAGGAGGAGGAGAGGGGACCTAATTGAGATATTCAAGATTATGAGAGGCATAGATAGAGTTGATAGCCAGAGACTATTTCCCAGGGCAGAAATGGCTAACACGAGGGGTCACAGTTTTAAGCTGGTTGGAGGAAAGTATAGAGAGGATGTCAGAGGCGGGTTCTTTACACAGAGAGCTGTGAGAGCATGGAATGCATTGCCAGCAGCAGTTGTGGAAGCAAGGTCATTGGGGACATTTAAGAGACTGCTGGATATGCACATGGTCACAGAAATGTGAGGGTGCTTACATGAGGATCAATGGTCGGCACAACATGGTGGGCTGAAGGGCCTGTTCTGTGCTGGACTGTTCTACGTTCTATGTATTCTGAATACATTAAACATTTTATTTTTTAATGACGCAGGGCCATATAAACATATCTTCAAATTGACCAAGACCATGTTCTGCTCAGGGTATGGCTCTGTGTATGACAGCAGCAATGATGCACCGACATGGAACAGGGAATGTGATGGAGACATAGTTTGGACAATGTACAAGAAGACCTCACATGGTGCAGTTTGGGAGAGAATGACATTATTGTGTGATCCAACTCAGAGAGGGAGAAAATGTCATCTGCCCGAGAAGAAACGGCCTATTGCACTCTCTCTCCTTCATTATTCCTCATCACAGTAACGTGTACGAGCTAAAACAAAACTCTACTGTTATTGTTACCATTCTTATTTTTATAGAATCCCAGCAGTGTGGAAACAAGCCCTTCGGCCCAACAAGTACATACCAACTTTCCAAAGAGTAACCTTGCCATGCCCTCACAGTTACCACTGACTAATGCACCTAAAGTAGAAATCGCGGAACACGATGGACTATTTGAACAATCCACTTGAATTATACAGCTTTGGGCTGTGGGAGGAAACGGGAGCACCCGTCAGAAGCTCACACAGACACGGAGAGAAGATGCAAACTCCACGCAGATAGTCGCCGGAGGCTGGAATTGAACTCACGTCTCCCTGATGCTGTGATGGAACAGTGCGAACTACTGAGCCACTGTGCTAACCTGGAACCTCCTGCCAGCCTAAAGCAAAGGGAATTCAGCCAAATCCAACTCTCCCAGGATAAAATCCCCATTGCTAGCAGCTGTGTGAGTGGAATACCTTCAGAAGCAGAATAACATTTTGGAGAATCTCACAATTTTTCCTTTTGTCATGAGTTACACTAATATTTGGATAAGGTTCTTTCAACGTGAAATTGCACAGATTTGTGTGTGTGTGTGTGTGTGTGTGTGTCTGTTTTTAGAATGGGAAATATCGAGTCTTTTTTTGCAATACGCAAACAGTTTGCCATCCATCTTTCCATCATAGTTGGAGTAACATTGCTCTGGATCATAAACATGTTGTTTTAGCAGATTACAGAAACTAGCCTGACTTGTTCCTAAAACTGACCCTGACCCAGTCTGAGACCGATATCATCGGCCACATCACCGACCTGGTTACATTTAACATTTGTTGTGAGCAGTGGAGGAGTGGGACAAGAAAAGGAGACAGTGACCCAAAAAGCCGGGGAACTATAGACCGGTGAGCCTGATGTCGATGGTGGGTAAGTTGTTGGAGGGGATTCTGAGGGATAGCATTTACATACATTTGGGAAGGTAAGGATTGATCGGGGTAGACAACGTGGCTTCCTGCATGGGAAATCATGGGACATTAATTTGGTTGCGTTTTATGAAGAGTTGACAAAGAAGATTGATGAAGGCAGTTTGGTAGATATTGTCTATGTGGACTTCAGCAAGGTGTTCATAACATTCCGATTGGTAGGCAGATTAGGAAGTTTCAGTCACATGGGATACAGAAGAAGCTCATCACAATTGGCTTGAAGGAAGAGGGATATTTTTCAGACTGGAGGCTTGTGAGCAGAAATTATGCACTTAATGTTAAGGGCCTGGGGAGTGTTGTGAAACAAATGGACATAAGGCTGCAGGTACATTGTTCCTCGAAAGTGAAGTTGAATGCAGACAGTGCGGTACTGAACACATTTAACACATTTGCCTTAATCAGTCAGAGCATTGAGTATTGGAGTTGTGGTGGAGGGAAATGGGGTTAGTGTGGATGGACATTTACAAGGTGGAGTCGAACCCTTCTGTTAATTAAAACCAAACACCCAGAAAAGCTCGCCTCACCTCGTAATCTGTTAAAATATGAGCGACACAGATCTCCCACATTCCACTATTTAAACAAAGATTAACAAGTTTATTTCTTAACTTTATTAGTGAAAACTAAACAACAGCTATTCACAAATACAAGCCCCTCTTTTCTTAGCTACTTACTATCTGACTCCAACTCTGTAAAAAGTATGTTGTTCCAACAACCCACATATTAAACATTACAATCTCAAGACCATACAGTCTCTATCTTCCCTGCTGTATTCACTCTTTCAGCTGCTGATCTCCTTGGTTCTTTTTTTTATTGCAAAGAGGTTTGCATGAACATGTGTCTTTGATAGAGTGTGTTTGAGATGGTCAGTTAGCACTCCTGCTCTACAGCAGTTGCTCTACTGTTGGGTGGCAGTAGCTCTCTCTAGTGTTCAAAATGCTGGGTTTATATGCTCCCCATGATATAATAATTCTCATAATTTGATTGCTTTCCAGGTGTCCAAACAATAATATTCAAATTCTGTTGGCTTCTGGTATCCTGAGTGTTATTTAAACTCTTTGGTTACATTTGTATGGCTGTCAAAACAGCAACCAAAACTCAGGAATCCATTTTTCAACTAATGGTGACATGTGGAACAGTGTGACCTTCGCTGGCATCTGTGGCTTTAATTTCTACTCAGCAAAGCCCGATCTGTTTTAAAGTGTCCATATATGTTTTTGTCTTCATAACATCTCCCCGCTTCAGAAAATAAAATGAACTAGCTAAATGAAAAGATGGCAACATTTGTTTTCCTCTAACTCTTAATCCCAATTTTATGAAATACCAAAGTGTTAATCTCAGTTATATCATTCATATTAATTCTGCAAACCAATACAACACTGGAATAAGTCAAATCTTATCTACACTTTTTCCTTTAAATCCGCGAAAACATATCTGCTATCACATTATAGGAGACACAGCATGAACACTTTGTAAGTTTAAAGTTGGTGAGGTAAGACTGCAATGAAATAGTCGCATATTCTGGTCTTTAAATATTCCAAAAAATGCGTGAGATTTGTCGTTGTCCACAACCATCTCCGACAACTTGTTTGTCATATACACATTAAAATATTGTCAGGCCAGTGTGGAACATAATAATTCTTGTTCAATAATGGAGATTTTCTATTTTTTTTCTCTGTTGGATATTGAGTTTTTTCGACAAGTAGACAATTATCCATTCAATTCCATCACCTTTTTCCATATCAATACATCTCTGACCCCTATATCCCGAGCATCATACACAATTTTCAAAGGGTTTCAGAATATTTGGTGCAGCTAAAACTGGTGTAGTGATTAAACCTGCTTTAAAATTCTCAAATACCTCCTGGCATTGTTCTGTCCACCACAATTCTGTGTTCTTCTTCATTAAATCCATCAGTGTTGCCAAGACGCTGCTGAAGTTTTGAACAAACTTCCGATAGAAACCACTCAGTTCCAAAAATCGAAGCGCCTCCTTCTTCGAGGGTGTTCGTGGAAATTCCTGAAAGCCCTTCGTTTTTGTGCTCAATGGGGTCAACCTTCCATGTCGAATATAATGTCCCAAGAACATCACCTCTGCCTTCGCGAATTCTGTTTTCTTTAAATTTATTACCATGTTTGCTTCTTGCAATCGTTCAACATGCTCTGGCAACTGTAACATGTGAGCTTTCAATCACTTGCTGAAGATCACTACATCATACAGATAAGTTGCACAATTTGTTCATATGGCCACCCCTCTATTCTTGAGTGTTAAATGTGGCTGGTGCATTATTCATCCAGATGAAATACTCGACAAAGTTTTTTTTGTCATCTCCGATATCTTTACCAGGTAGTTTAACTGTCTTCACACTTTTTTTTTAATTTGAAAGGGGCCTGGCTTCTTACCACTGGTGGCGAAACTAATACGTCATCCCCACGGGAAATCGTCAAAGTTTCAGAGTTTTTATCTGCCACCTGCATCACTCTATACTGTGCCCTCTTCTTGTGCTGTTTAACTAACTCACCTACTCCATCCAATCTCTCCCTCACCTCTGGTACATAATCCAAGTGTGAGGTCTCCGACTTTGGTCCTCTCAATTTATATTTAATTAGTTTCTAAGGACCTCTCACTTCATGTATGAATATTAAATCAAAGGAAGTAAAGTGAGTAGATTTATTTGGGGCATCTCTAATGGCAAACAATTTAATGGGGCACCTTTATCCCTATCATTCGGGTGATCCTCACAGTACGCTGTATGTATGGCCCTCAGTGTCTGATGCTAACTTTCCAAGGCTCCCTGGGATTCAGGATGGGACGCCCTTTATTTGAAGTGCTGTATACCTAAGCTATCCATGACTTCCTAAAACAGCTGAGCAGTAAAATGAGACCCTTGGTCTGACTGAATCTCTCTGGGCAGTCCACAGCGAGTAAAGAAAGCTACCAATCCCTCCACCTTTATTTTTGCCTTAACACTCCAATAATGGAATTGCCTCTGGAAATCTGGTAGACGCATCCATTATGGTCAGCAAATATTGGTTTCCACTTTTACTTTAGAAAGGGGAGCTACACAATTAATCATAACCCACATGAAGGGTTTCTCGAATGCAAGAATTGGCAACAAAGGTGCTGGTTTTATTACTGCCTGTGACTTACCTACCATTTGGTATGTATGTCACGTACAACAAAAATGAACCGCGTCCTTGTGCATTCCAGGCCATTAGAAATGCTTCTGTACCTTAGCCTGAGTCTTCTGTACACTTAGGTGACCGCCTGCAGAGAGTTTATGTGCGACCCGTAACACTGTACGTTACTGCTAACACAATCTGGTGCACTTCGGCTCATTTCCCTTCTGCAGTAACCTATCAGGGTCTCCATTTTAATTTTATGATTCTATGTTTCTCCGCGGGGGCATGGGAACCAGGACTGTAGCTTTAGGGTACAGGACCTTGAGTGTAGGGAGGTTAGGAATAATGCAGCGATCTCTGAGGAGGGTGCCTGTAACCAGAAAGGAGGATTGAAGTGTGTATACTTCAATGCCAGAAGTATAAGGAATAAGGTAGGTGAACTTGCAGCGTGGGTTGGTACCTGGGACTTCGATGTTGTGGCCATTACAGAGACGTGGGTAGAACAGGGACAAGAATGGCTGTTGCACGTTCCAGGGTTCAAATGTTTTAGTAAGATCAGACATGGGGGTAAAAAAGGGGGAGGCGTGGCATTACTTGGCAAAGACAGTATCACAGCAGTGGAATGGACGATGGAAGAGGACTTGCCATCTGAGGTAGTTTGGGCTGAGGTTAGAAATAGGAAAGGTGAGGTCACCCTGTTAGGTGTTTTCTACAGGCCTCCTAATAGTCCTAGAGAAGTAGAGGATAATATTGCGAGGATGATTCAGGAAAAGAGTGAAGGTAGCAGGGTGGTTGTTATGGGGGACTTTAACTTCCCAGATATTGACTGGGAGAGCTATAGCTCGAGTTCATTAGATGGGTCGGTGTTTGTACAATGTGTGCAGGAGGGTTTCCTGACACAATATGTCGACAGGCCAACAAGAGGGGAGGCTATATTGGATTTGGTTCTAGGTAATGAACCAGGCCAGGTGTTAGACTTGGAGGTAGGTGAGCACTTCGGGGACAGTGACCACAACTCGGTGACTTTTACTTTAGTGATGGAGAGGGATAATCGTGCGCCGCAGGGCAAGAGCTATAGCTGGGGGCAGGGAAATTATGATGCAGTGAGGCATGACTTAGGTTGTGTGGATTGGAAAAACAGGCTTCAAGAGAAGAACACTAATGAGATGTGGGGATTGTTCAAGGAGCAGCTACTGCGTGTCCTCGATAGGTATGTACCAGTCAGGCATGGTGTAAAGGGCCTTGTGAGGCAGCCGTGGTTTAGTAAGGAATTGGAGTCCCTTGTGAAAGGGAAGAAGGCGGCATATGTAAAGATGAGGCGTGAAGGTTCAGTAGGGGCGATTGAGAGTTATAAGGTAGCCAGGAAGGAGCTAAAGAGGGAGCTAAGAAAAGCGAGAAGGGGACATGAAAAGTCTTTAGCTGGTAGGATTAGGGAAAACCCAAAGGCTTTCTATAGGTATGTCAAGAATAAAAGGATGACTAGGGTAGGTATCGGTCCAGTCAAGGATAGTAGTGGGAAGTTGTGTGTGGAGGCGGAGGAGATTGGAGAGACATTAAATCAGTACTTTTCATCAGTATTCACTCAGGAACAGGACACTGTTGCTGATGTGAATATGGAATCACAAATAATTAGAATGGATGCCCTGGAAATATGCAGGGAAGAGGTTTTGGGAATATTGGAAAGGATGAATATAGATAAGTCTCCTGGGCCTGATGGCATTTACCCCAGGATCCTATGGGAAGCTAGGGAGGAGATAGCAGAGCCATTGGCCTGGATTTTTATGTCGTCATTGTCAACGGGAATAGTACCAGAGGACTGGAGGATAGCGAATGTGGTCCCATTGTTCAAGAAAGGGAGTAGGGATAGCCCTAGTAACTATAGGCCAGTGAGTCTGACTTCAGTGGTGGGCAAAGTCTTAGAGAGAATGGTAAGGGATAAGATTTATGAACATCTGGGTAGGAATAACGTGATCAGGGATAGCCAGCATGGTTTTGTGAAGGGCAGGTCGTGCCTCACAAACCTTATTGAGTTCTTTGAGAAGGTGACTAAGGAAGTGGATGAGGGTAAAGCAGTAGATGTTGTGTATATGGATTTTAGTAAGGCGTTCGATAAGGTTCCCCATGGTAGGCTAATGCTAAAACTTCAGAGGTATGGCATTGAGGATACATTAGAGGTTTGGATTAGGAATTGGCTGGCTGGAAGGAGACAGAGGGTAGTAGTTGATGGATTATGTTCATCTTGGAGCGCAGTTCCTAGCGGTGTACCACAAGGATCTGTTTTGGGACCATTGCTTTTTGTTATCTTTATAAATGATCTAGAGGAAGGACTTGAAAGCTGGGTAAGCAAGTTTGCGGATGACACGAAAGTCGGTGGAGTTGTGGATAGTGAGGAAGGAAGTGGTAGGTTACAGCGGGATATAGATAAGTTGCAGAGCTGGGCGGAAATGTGGCAAATGGAATTCAATGTAGCTAAGTGCGAAGTCGTTCACTTTGGTAGGAATAACAAGATGATGGATTACTGGGCTAATGGTAGGCTACTTGGTAGTGTAGATGAGCAGAGGGATCTTGGTGTCTATGTACACAGATCTCTGAAAGTTGCCACCCAGGTAAATAGTGCTGTGAGGAAGGCATATGGTGTACTGGGCTTTATTGGCAGAGGAATTGAGTTCCGGAGTCCTGAGGTCATGTTGCAGTTGTATAAGACTCTGGTGAGGCCTCATCTGGAGTATTGTGTGCAGTTTTGGTCGCCATACTATAGGAAGGATGTGGAAGCTTTAGAACGAGTGCAGAGGAGGTTTACCAGGATGTTGCCTGGAATGGTAGGAAGATCGTATGAGGAAAGGCTGAGGCACTTGGGGCTGTTCTCATTGGAGAAGAGAAGGTTTAGGGGAGATCTGATAGAAGTGTATAAGATGATTAGGGGTTTAGATAGGGTAGATACTAAGAACCTTTTACCGCTAATGGAGTCAGGTGTTACTAGGGGACATAGCTTTAAATTAAGGGGTGGTAGGTATAGGACAGATGTTAGGGGTAGATTCTTCACACAGCGGGTTGTGAGTTCATGGAATGCCCTGCCCGTATCAGTGGTGAACTCTCCTTCTTTATGTTCATTTAAGCAGGCATTGGATAGGCATTTGGAAGTTATTGGGCTAGTATAGGTTAGGTAGGACTCGGTCGGCGCAACATCGAGGGCCGAAGGGCCTGTACTGCGCTGTATCCTTCTATGTTCTATGTTCTATGTTCTATGTTTAATAACGTTCAACAATATATTCTGATTCCTTTTCTGTGTGTGTGCATGTATATGTGTGTGTGAATGTATGTGTATATATCTGTTGTAAGTCCATTAGACTTTCTGGACTAAACACCTCTGCCTGATCCTCTGCCTGTTCAGGTTTTTCCTGCACCATTACATCAAACAGGGTGTCAGTTCACTGAGCATCAACTCATTTGTCTTTTTAGTTCATTTCTTCTTCCTGCTGTAACATTTGACAGTGGGACCTTGTTACTACACAGTCTGTAAAATATCCTGGGCAATTTTCTTTTAACTCAACAAATTCCCTCATCATCCGTTGGCTTCTCCACCACAAGGGGTGCCTCTCCCACCTCGCCTCCTGCTAAATCGTTCCCAAGAACAAGCTCTATTCCTAGAACTGACACTCTGTTACTCACTGTCACTGTTACTTCCCCAAACTTGATTTGGCATTCCAACCTGATGCTACACAAGGGAATGCTTAATTTCTGTCCCCATTCCACAAGTTATCACGTTCTTGATTATAATGCCAGAAAGAGAGAAAAAAACTTTCAACTCTTAGTATTAGAGGGTGAGAGAAAGTGAGGGCGGCAGATGCTGGAGATGAGAGTTGAAAAGTGTGGGGCTGGAAAAGCCCATCATGTCGGCAGTATCCGAGGGGCAGGAGCGTTGTCGTTTCAGGCATACGTCCTTCATTAGGAAAGTGGGCGTAAGGGAGGGGGAAGGAGATTGAGAAATAAATGAGTGGGTGGGGGTGGAGCTGGGTGGTAGGGAGCTTGGAAGGCAATTAGTAGATGCAGGTGGGTGTGATGGTGATAGGTCGGAGAGGGGGGTGATAGGACACCTATCGGTGGTAGGACAGCTGGAAACCTCAAACTGTACAGCATCAACGTTGACTTCACCAAATTCCAAATCTCTCCTCCACCAACCCACCCAGATCCAACCGTTCAACCTCGCACTGCCCTCTTGGACTGCCCTAACTGTCCATCTTCCTTTCCAACTATCGATTCCACCCTCCCCTCCGACATATCACTATCACTCCTACCTACATCTTCTTATTGCCTTCCCAGTGACCCTCCCACCAGCCCAGCTACTACTCTCGTATTTATCTTCCAGCCCCCTTGTCCCCCCATCACGTTCCAGACGATGGGTTTCTGCCTGATATTCGATTGTCCTGCTGTTCGGACGCTGCCTGATCTGTTGTGCTTTTCCGGCGCCTCACTTCCCAACTAATAGAGAGTGAGCAGATCCCTTATCTGACAAAATTATCATTTTTTATCCTTCTCCCCCTGTTCTTTCTGAGTAAACTTTACCTACAGAGCTGAATTATTTAGAGAGATCAGGCCCTGCCTCCATACCCAGCCCTTGCAATGTCCTGCAGCTCCCTTGCTGCACTTGGTGTCTCCTTTACAGGTTTCACTAATGCCACTGGGCTTAGCCTCTTCCACCGCATCTTTCCCCAAAGTGTCTTCCTTTAACGCCCAGCACGGTGTGTGCCAGCTAACTGCAGTGAAAACAACTTTTTCCCTGTGCCCTTCTTAAACCATCGGTACTGTAATTCTATGTGTTCCACTCCCTTACAGTGAGAGCACCTGAGGCCTTTCACCACCTTTCAACCCCCTTGGGCTTCTTTCTTCACCTGTGGTAAACTATTGTGAGCTACTGTTCGCTGTGTAATGTGTGATCTTCCCTTCTCCCAATTTCTATCCCCCACAGGATGAAATTCCTGCCAGAAGCTAAATTTCATCACATGCCACAATGCATATTTACCTGCCATTTCTGCCGCACTTTTCACTTCTTGAACTTTCTATTCATTCACATGAAGTTTTCCTATCTCTGGAAAGAGTCTTTTAACTTCTCCAGCAGATTAATCTTCCTTCAAGCCTCACAGGTCTTATCCATTTTTAAGGCCATTACCTACCTATCAAAATGACTGCGGTTAATTCTTTCAAACTCAATATAAGTCTGATCTGGTTCCGTCTCTATTTTTCCGAATTTCTGTCTATATGCTTCTAGTACCAATTCATAACGAATCAAAATAGCCAATTTGACATCTTGATAATGTCTTGATCCCTCGTCTGACAGCGCTGCACATACCTCACTAGCTGTGCCCATCAGATTAGTCTGAACTAGCATTACCCACAAGTTCACTGGACATGTCATCTGCCGAGTCATTTTTTCAAATGAAATTAAAAAAACGTTTTAACATTTTTCTCACCGAAATATGACAAGTTACTAACCTAGTTGTATACATCCCTACGTTCTCCCTTCATCTCCATCCTGTTCATTTAACTTTCTTACCTAATTCCCAACTTCTGAATTTCAAATCCCCTCTCTCTTTCTTTCTCTTCTCTTTCCCTTTTTTCTCTCTCTTTTTTCAGCCCCTTTAGTTATCTTCTAACTCCAGTTGCCACATTTGCAATTTAAGTTATTATAACTCTACTGCAGTTGCCTGTTTCTCTGATACATCAAAGTGCTTGACCAACTCCATTAAGATTTCAGCTTCCCTTTTCTCCCTGGTTAAACCCAATTCCAACCTATTTGCTAATTCTAAAAAATGTCCTCCTTCTGTCTTTCTAGACTTCCTTGGAAAATTTGGGAACCTCTTCAGTAATGTTAAAAGCCATTTCCCTCACTTTTCATTTAACCAACCACAAGTAACAAAATTAAACGAATTTTCCCAATGGTTTCAGTTGAAGCTCAAAGTCACTAATTGCAATGAGTTAGAATTTGCTGTGATCTGTTGTATCACAGATCTGTTCAAGTCTGTCCAAATGCCATATGGCAAGGCCTCAAACTGTTATAACATCAATGTCAAACCCCTCTGTTAATTAAAACCACATACCCAGAAAAGCTCACCTCACATCACAATCTGTCAAAACGTGAGCGACAGAGACCTCCTAAATTCCACTAATAAACAAAAAAAACAATTTATATGTATGCAAGTTAGCTCACTGAGCTTGAAGGTATGTTTTCAGAAGTTTCGTCACCATGACTATGTTTCTTAAATTGGGTGATGTCATTTCCGGTTATTTTAACAAGTGAATGTAGACAGAATTTAATTTGATGAGTTTATTGATGGACTTCTGCTTAGAATACCATTCCTCTAAGAAGGTCCTTCGTGTCTTAGTATGTGTGGTGCTTTGCCCCAGTCAAAGGGGTGCCCTTCTTTGTCTGTATGTATGGAACAGAGTGATAGTGCGGCATGTCTTTCGGTGACTACTTGGTGTTCAGGTATCCTCGTAACACGACAACAGGACAGTTTCAATGGTGGAAAAAAGATTGTATATATACTGTTTAATCGATGTGTGTGTGTGCAGATAAGTCACAAATGATGTATAAAATTGATAAAATATTAAAACATTATTTGATCCTCTCAACGTTTCCTCTTTTTCTGGGATTCCCAACTCTAATTTCTCATTCTTACCAGGATATGTGCTCCAAATTCTTGTTTCTGGTGTCCCAACTTATTTCAATATGTTGGCCTGCTGGGTTCTTTCCAAAGCTAGTGTCAGTCACATTATTGGAGATAAATATTCTGGCATCAGACTCAGCATTTGAATATATTACTCTGTTGTACGTGCACTGTACAAAGGACCACAGCACACAGGCATTGCCAAAATATTCGGGGATGTTCATCTACTTCTTTCGCGAATGTGGTTTTCTCATTTTCCATATCCCCATATCTATATACACTCTCTCTCTCTCGTTCTGCCTTTGTAGCTGGTTTAGAATTCCACCAATTATTCTTCGTGTCCCATCTCTCAAAGCTCCTTCTTTTAGTTTACATCTCTTCAAGATGTAATGTAATTATAATTGAGCAATGTAACTACAAAGACATGCGGGAGGAGCTGTCCAGAGTTAATTGGAAGGGGAGCTGAGCAGAAAAGACCATGGAGCAGCAGTGGGAGGAGGTTCTGGGGATAATTTGGAAGATAATACAAGAAATGCAACCCCAAGAACATGAAACATACTCATGGGAGGACAAGGCAGCCATGAGTGATAAGGCATCAAATCAAAAGAGAAAACATACAATGTGGTGAAGATAATTGGGAATCCAGAAAATTCATTGGCTCTAAAACTACATAACTCTGGTATCACTGACACTACAGAGCTCTTAATCATAATCAGGGAACGAAACAGAGGAAAAATAATCACTTTAAACACAGAAGATTGTATTTCTCAAGGAAAAAGATTCAGGTGAATTAAACATTTGAATTAAGAGCAGTTAAGTACTTTTGCAGAATGTGTCAGACTGGAAGCAAGACCCAGGGAGACAGACATTCAGCAGAATGAGAGTTTGAAATTGAAGTATTTCCACATCAGAAACCAAGTTAGGTCACTGAGTGCAGGACCATGGGTGAATGGGTCTCAGTGAGAATTGGGGAACAGACAGCAGAATTGCATTGCCGATATTGCAGCTCCAAACTGCGTATTCATGTAGTGCTGTAGACCACAGCAGCGGGAGAAGCAGAACAGCATCCAACCACAACCTGTAACTTTTTTCCAGGATAACACTTCAGTCTGTCATTACCATCAACAGCATCTATGGCTCAGTGACGAGTGTGGGTGAACATGTCAGAGTCAGAATCACATGAACCTTAACCTGATGGTAACTCATTAAAGCTACCAGACTTGACCAACAGATTTGAACGAAGCCCTGCAGTCCTGTCACATTCAGTTTTAAATGGTGATGGACGATAAAACAAATGACTGGAGGAGAGGGCTCCACAAACATCCCCATCCTAAATAATGGAACAGACCTGCACATCAGTGTAAAAGAGAAGGATGTTTTATCTGCACCATCCTCTGCCAGAAGTGTTGAGTCAATGATAATCCTCACCCTCGCCATGATGCCCACAAAATCACAGATGCCAGTCTTCAACTAATGTGATTCGCTGCACGTGACATGAAGAAACAGCTGAACACAGTAGATATGACGCAGGCAATGGGCCAGGACACCATTCCTGCAATAGGACTGAAGACTTGTGCTGCACAACAAGCCGTGTCCATGGGGGAGCTTTCTCATTCCAGCTCCAACTCTGACATCTCCCTGGCAATGTTGAAAATTACTCAGCTAAGTCCCGTTCCCTAAAACGGGAATAATTACAATCTGATCATTTACCACCCCCTCAGTCTCATCACGACAGTCAAATTGGTGGGAGTTCTTTTTGACAAAGCTGTCAAGCAGCACAGAAATACCCTGCTCAGTGTTGTCTCTGACAGGTCCCCATGTGGAGATGGTGCTGTTGTGGAAATGTCACTGGATGACTCATCCAAACCAGGCTAATGCTCTGGCAGCAGGTGGAAGTTAAAGACAATTAATAAAATGTCGAAATCTAAAATCTGGGGTCAGTAACAGTGACCTTGAAGTCAATATCGATTGTAAACAGAATTTCCTTCTCCAATGTACCTTTAGGAAGTGAATCTCCCGTGATTTCCTGGGCTGGCCTAAAACTGACTCCAAAGACCCTGACATGTGATAAACATTTCAATGGTCTCTGAAACGGCCAAGCAAGGCACTCACTTGTATCAAACTGCTCCGAGGTCTGAAAGGATGAAACCGGACAGAACATCCGGCCCCAGCATCAGTGTCGGAAAAGGGAACGGGAACACAGTCCTGTCGACCCTGCAGAGACCTCCTTCCTAACATCTGAGAGCTTGTGACAGCATTTACCGAGCTTTCCCACAGACTGCTCAGAAACAGCGGGAAAGGAGTAGGTCATACAACACATTGAGCCTCCTCCATTCTAGTTCATGGAAAAAATCTCCTCGATGCACTTACCCCACATGATATACATATCCGTTAATGTGAGTAACCTTGGGAAACTATAAAATAGGAAATGCAGTAGTACGTTGGTCCATTGAGTTTGCGAACCAATTCCATGTAATGATGGTTGGCCCTTCAGTTCCACACCGTACTCCTGCTCTCCCTCTATCCCTTTACTGTCTCTAAATCCCTACTTATAATCAGTGTCTTGGTTTCCAGGTGCGAGCGAATTCCCCAGGGTCACCAGTCAGTGAGTGCAGACATTTATTCTCATCTCATTGCAGAGTCACCTGCCTTACCTAATACTGCGGTTCCTTGTTTTAGTCATCCCAGCCAGGGGAATATCATCCCTGCTTTTAATCTGTCTCACCCTGTCAGAGTTTTAGTATATTTCACTGAGATCTCCACTCATTTTCCTAAACCCCATGGAATATTGGCCCAGTCACCCCAAACTCTACTCCCACAACAAGCCTGTCATCCCAGAGATCAGTCTGGTCATCCGTCACTGCTCTCCCTCAATGTCAAGTTGGTCCTTTATTAGGTAAGGAGACCAAGCCTGTACACAATACTGCACAATGCTCGAGATGGAATGTCTCCAAAGGCCTGTACAGCTGCAGTAAGATACCCTTTCTCCGGGACTCACATCCCCCTGAAATAAAGGTCAACACACCATTTATCTTCTTTACTGCTTTCTGTTTCTGCAATATTGCTTTCAGCGACATATGTACAATGAGATGCAGATCCTTTTCCGTGTTATAGCTCCCCACTTGGTGGGTCTGTGTACACTGGTCAGCGTGTCAATGCCATGCCCAGTATTGACTTCTGGTTACAGAACTCACTGCGCTGCAGGGACCTCAGAGGATGATGCAGAAGGAAACAACAAAAAGGAGCATATGTCCCTTTGTAAATCAACGTGTTTCAACCAATCCTTCTCAAATTGTAGGATTCCAGTTTATCATTTCCACCAAAGGGCACACTGTCACCTTTATCCACATTGTTCTCCATCTGTCACCTATTTACCCATTCACTCCATTTGTCTTAGTCTTCTTGGTGCTTTTTTACATCCTCCGCACCCACTCACAATCCCACATCCATTAGTGCTGTCAGCAGGCTGGGATGTATTGCATCTGATTCCAGCAACCAAATATTTAAAGGACATTGTGAACAGCTGGGCCCCAAACACCGATCTCTGTGACACCTCAGCAACCGTCCTCTGTTAATTTCTATTTCTGTATTTCGTCAATCTGGGTGTCACTGGCTGGGCCAGCATTTATTGCCTGTCCCTAGTTGCTCTTGAGAAGGTGATGGTGAGCTGCCTTGTTGAACACCGCAGTCCACCTGCTGTGGTTGACCTCCAATCCCATTAGGGAGAGAATCCCAGGATTCTGACCCAGCGACTGTGAAGGAGCTGTGATATATTTCCAAGTCAGGATGGTGAATGGCTTGGAGGGGAACCTAAAGATGATGGTATTTCCATACATCTGGAGCCCTTGTCCTTCTAGATAGAAGTGGTCATGAATTGGGAAGATGGTTTCTGAGGATCTTTGGTGAATCATTTCATTGCAGCATGTGGATAGTAAAACACTGCTGCTGCTGCGCGTTGATGGTGGAGCATTGTGGGTGAAGGGACAGTCAAACTTGCTGCTTTGTCCTGGATGGTATAAAGCTTCTGGAGTGTTGTTGGGGCTGCACTCATCCAGGCAAACTGGGAGTCTTCTTTCACACTTCTGACCTATATTGTATTGACATGCATTGTAGATGATGGACAGAATTTTGGAAATCAGGATGTGAGTTACTCGCCACAGCATTCCTAGCTTCGGACTTGCTCTTATAGTTACAGTGTTCATGTGGGGAGACCAGTGAGTTTCTGAGCAATGATTACTCAACAGGATTTTGATACTGGGGGATTCAGTGATAGTACCACCATTGAATGCCAAGGGGCAGGTCAGATTGTATTTAATTGGTGATGGTCATGGTCTGGCATTCGTGTGGGTTGAATATTACTTGCCACTTTCCAGCCTGGATACTGTCCAGATCTTGTCGTGTTTGAACATGGACTGCTTCAGTATCTGAGGAGCCACAAATGTTGCAGAACATTGTACAATCATTGGCGAACATCCCCACTTCTGACCTTAACATGAAGGGAAGGTCATTGATGAAGCAGCCCTGAAGGAGTTTCTGTTCACTGCTCGAGGGACTCCTACAGACATGGAGCTGAGTTGACTGTCCTTCATCAACCATGACCATCTTCCTACGTGTCAGGTACGATTCTAAGCAGCGGGGAGTTTGCCTCTGATACCCATTGATTCCAGTGTTGCTAAGGCCCCTTGATACCACACAAGGTCGAATGCAGCCTTGATTTAAAGGGCTGTCACTCTCACCCTACCTCTGGAATTCATCTCTTTTGTCCATGTTTGAATCAAGGTAATGAGGTCAGGAGTTGAGTTGTCCTGGTGGAGCCCAAACTGCGCGTCATTGACAGGGTATTGATGAGCAGGTTGCTGCTTAAAAACACTGAGACCTTCCACCACTTTACTGATGATCGAGAGTAGACTGATGGAGTAGTAATTGGCCGGATTGGATTTGTTCTGCTTTTTATATACAGGAGATACTTGGGGTAATTTTCCACATAATCAGGAAAAACCATTGTTGTAACTGTATTGAAACAGTTTGGCTGGGTGAGTGGCAAGTTATGGAGCACAAGTTTCCAGTACTATTGCCAGAATGTTGTCAGAGTATGGACCCCATAGAGTATCCCGTATCTCCAACCGTTTCTGGATATCGCGTGGACTGAATCGAATTGGTTGATGACTGGAGGAGGCTGAAATGGATCATCCACTCAGCATTTCTGACTGAAAGTTGTTACGAGTGCATCAGCCTTATCTTATACACTGAAGTGCTGGGCTCTTCCATCATGGAGGAAGGCGTTATTTGTGAAACCTCTTCCTCCAATGAATTGTTTAATCGTCTCCAACGTTTCTCGACTAGATGTGGAAGGACTGCAGAGCTTAGATCTGAACCGTTGCTTGTGGGATCACTTAGCTCTGTCTATCACTTACTGCTTATGCTGTTTGGCCCACGAGTAGTCCTGTTTGGTGGCTTCACCAGGCTGACACTTCATTGTCAGGTTTGCCTGGTGCTGCCCCTGCCATCCTGCACATCCATTGAACCAATGTTGATCCTCTGGATTGATGGTAATTGTTGCGAGGGGGATATGCCAGGTCATGAGGTTGTGTGGCTGTACAATTCTGCTCCTATAGATGAAGCACAGCACCTTATGGACACCCAGACTTGAACTGTTAGATCTGTTCGAAGTCTGCCCTATTTCGCACTGTGATAGTACCACCCAATATGGTGAATGTTATTCTCAATGTGTAGGTGTGACTTTGTCTCCACAATGACTATGCGGTGGTCACTCTTACCGATACTGTCATGGACAGATACTTCTGCAATTGGCAGATTAGTAAGGCTGTGGTCAAGTGTATATTTTCCTCTTGTTGGTTCCTTCACTGCCTGCCGCAGAACCACTCTAGCAGTTATATCCTTTAGGACCCAGCCTTCTCGATCAATAATGCTGTAGCTGAGATACTGTTGGTGGTGAACATTGAGATACCCCACCCAGAATGCTACCCCCAGTGCTTCCTCCAAGTGTTGGTCAGCATGGAGGAGTACTGATACATCAGTTGAGAGATGCTGGTACTTGGTAATCAGCAGGAGGTTTCCTTTCCCAAATGCAAACTAATGCCATGGGATACGGAGACACTGTTGAGGACTCCAAGAGCAATTCCCTTCTAACTGCATCCCACTGTGCCGCCACCTCTGCTGTGTCCATCCTGCTGATGAGACAGGACATATCCGGGGAAGGTGATGGGGTGTCTAGGTCATAGTCATACTCACAGAATCATACCTTACAGACAATGTCAGGCTGTTGCTTGATGAGTCTGTTTATTTCTATTCACTGTTTACTGCCAGCTGTCCCATTCTCAAGACATGTCCATATATTCGCCCCAATCCACTCAGATTTGATATTGCAAATTGGGCTTGGAGCTTTACCAACATTTTCCTAAAAATCAAAATGTTTTACATCCATTGCTGCTCTTTCATTTGTCAGCCAGTCTGCTTCTCAAACATAATTCCCATTTCATAAATCTATGTTAGTGTTGTCTATGACTATTACTTTCAGCCACAATAATTTCTGCTAAACCATTTACTTACTATGTTCTATGTTCCACGTACTCTATCATTTTCCCACACCAGACTTGGTTTTCCTTATATTGTTAGAAAGTTTTGTGAAGACAGAACTGAAGTAGTGGCTTCATAGTTCTGCCATTTCCCTGTTCCCCATTCTCCATTCTCTGGTTCCAAACTGTAAGGAAACTACACTTGTTTTCTCATATTTCTCACATTGACATCATTTAACAAGCTATTACAGTTCACACTTATAACCATTATGAATATAACTCTTCAGAAACCCATCAATTCCTGCCTTAAAATGCTCCAATAATTGACCTTCCACATGGTACACTCACAGGAGCAAAGACTCTGTGCCAACAGAAGTACAGCACGATCTATATTAGTCCCACTTTCTACAGCAGTCCCATAGCCTGGAATGTTATGACACTTCCAAGTGCTTGTCCAAGTACTTTTTAACGATTGTGAGGTTACTCGTGATAATTCCCCTCTCAGGAAGTAATCCCAGAAGCCCACACCTCGAGGTGAAAAAATGTTTAAATCATCTCTGAACCTCAAACTTTTCACTATAAAAGTGTGCTCCTTTGTTCTTGACCCTCTGACTAAAAGGAACAGCTGCTGTCTATCCCCCCTGTCCGTGTCGCTTATAATCTTATCCTTCTGAATCACTGACTCCTCAGCTTTCTCTGCTCCAAAGTAAACAACCCGAGCTTATCCAGCCTCTCTCCATAGCTGATATGCTCTACCCCAGGGGACATCCTGGTGAATCACCTCTGCACCCTCTCCAGTACAATCACATCCTTCCTGGAATGTGGCTCCCAGAGCTACATACAGTACTCCATTTTGGCCGAACCAAAGCCCTGGAAGGTCTTATGTCTGCACCCTGATTAGGAAACACAATACTCAAGGTCCAATTCTTAACTAGTCCATTAACCTGCCCAGCAGAAAGTGAGGACTGCAGATGCTGGAGATCAGTGCTTTAAAAATGTGTTGCTGGAAAAGCGCAGCAGGTCAGGCAGCATCAAAGGAGCAGAATCGCCGTTTCGAGCATAAGCCATTCTTCAGGAACCTGCCCGAAACATCGATTCTCCTGCTCCTTTGATGCTGCCTGACCGGCTGAGCTTTTCCAGCAACACATTTTTAAGCATTAACCTGTCCAGTCACATTCAGGGAAGTGTAGAGAAGCATAATCTGAGCTTCCCAGTGTGCTGCCATTCATTGAGTCCTCCCCTGCCTGGTTCCTTCTCCCAATGTTCATCACCTCATATTTATCAAGGTAACATTGTACCTGTTATTGATCTGCCCATCTG